>NW_026974724.1:0-120423 GCF_015220805.1 Pogoniulus pusillus
CCCTCACACACTGGCAAAAGAAACTTTCTCCTAGCTGCTTTCCTTTGAAGCAGAAACACGTTTACATCCTAGCCCCATTGAAGAACCATAGAAATTTAGAAAAAAAAAGCACTCGCTTTTGAGAATGAGGGAATGTAGCCTGGAATCTGCAGTTGCAGCTGCGTCACACACTGGCAAAAGAAACTTTCTCCTAGCTGCTTTCCTTTGAAGCAGAAACACGTTTACATCCTAGCCCCATTGAAGAACCATAGAAATGCCGTTTAGAAAAAGCACTCCTTCTGCTTGTAGACCCAGCCAGGAATGGCCTAGCCTGGAATCCCCTGCACCATTCTGCAGCTTTCCAGCTCCGTCACACACTGGCAAAAGAAACTTTCTCCTAGCTGCTTTCCTTTGAAGCAGAAACACGTTTACATCCTAGCCCCATTGAAGAACCATAGAAATGCCGTTTAGAAAAAGCACTCCTTCTGCTTATAGACCCAGTCAGGAATGGCCTAGCCTGGAATCCCCTGCACCATTCTGCAGCTTTCCAGCTGCGTCACACACTGGCAAAAGAAACTTTCTCCTAGCTGCTTTCCTTTGAAGCAGAAACACGTTTACATCCTAGCCCATTGAAGAACCATAGAAATGCCTTTAGAAAAAGCACTCCTTCTGCTTATAGACCCAGCCAGGAATGGCCTAGCCTGGAATCCCCTACACCATTCTGCAGCTTTCCAGCTCCGTCACACACTGGCAAAAGAAACTTTCTCCTAGCTGCTTTCCTTTGAAGCAGAAACACGTTTACATCCTAGCCCCATTGAAGAACCATAGAAATGCCGTTTAGAAAAAGCACTCCTTCTGCTTATAGACCCAGCCAGGAATGGCCTAGCCTGGAATCCCCTGCACCATTCTGCAGCTTTCCAGCTCCCTCACACACTGGCAAAAGAAACTTTCTCCTAGCTGCTTTCCTTTGAAGCAGAAACACGTTTACATCCTAGCCCCATTGAAGAACCATAGAAATGCGCTTTAGAAAAAGCACTCCTTCTGCTTGTAGACCCAGCCAGGAATGGCCTAGCCTGGAATCCCCTGCACCATTCTGCAGCTTTCCAGCTCCCTCACACACTGGCAAAAGAAACTTTCTCCTAGCTGCTTTCCTTTGAAGCAGAAACACGTTTACATCCTAGCCCCATTGAAGAACCATAGAAATGCCGTTTAGAAAAAGCACTCCTTCTGCTTATAGACCCAGCCAGGAATGGCCTAGCCTGGAATCCCCTGCACCATTCTGCAGCTTTCCAGCTCCCTCACACACTGGCAAAAGAAACTTTCTCCTAGCTGCTTTCCTTTGAAGCAGAAACACGTTTACATCCTAGCCCCATTGAAGAACCATAGAAATGCCGTTTAGAAAAAGCACTCCTTCTGCTTATAGACCCAGTCAGGAATGACCTAGCCTGGAATCCCCTACACCATTCTGCAGCTTTCCAGCTGCGTCACACACTGGCAAAAGAAACTTTCTCCTAGCTGCTTTCCTTTGAAGCAGAAACACGTTTACATCCTAGCCCATTGAAGAACCATAGAAATTCGGTTAGAAAAAGCACTCCTTCTGCTTATAGACCCAGCCAGGAATGGCCTAGCCTGGAATCCCCTGCACCATTCTGTAGCTTTCCAGCTCCCTCACACACTGGCAAAAGAAACTTTCTCCTAGCTGCTTTCCTTTGAAGCAGAAACACGTTTACATCCTAGCCCCATTGAAGAACCATAGAAATGCCGTTTAGAAAAAGCACTCCTTCTGCTTATAGACCCAGCCAGGAATGGCCTAGCCTGGAATCCCCTGCACCATTCTGCAGCTTTCCAGCTCCCTCACACACTGGCAAAAGAAACTTTCTCCTAGCTGCTTTCCTTTGAAGCAGAAACACGTTTACATCCTAGCCCCATTGAAGAACCATAGAAATTCGGTTAGAAAAAGCACTCCTTCTGCTTATAGACCCAGCCAGGAATGGCCTAGCCTGGAATCCCCTGCACCATTCTGTAGCTTTCCAGCTCCCTCACACACTGGCAAAAGAAACTTTCTCCTAGCTGCTTTCCTTTGAAGCAGAAACACGTTTACATCCTAGCCCCATTGAAGAACCATAGAAATGCCGTTTAGAAAAAGCACTCCTTCTGCTTATAGACCCAGCCAGGAATGGCCTAGCCTGGAATCCCCTGCACCATTCTGCAGCTTTCCAGCTGCCGTCACACACTGGCAAAAGAAACTTTCTCCTAGCTGCTTTCCTTTGAAGCAGAAACACGTTTACATCCTAGCCCATTGAAGAACCATAGAAATTCGCTTTAGCAAAAAGCACTCCTTCTGCTTATAGACCCAGTCAGGAATGGCCTAGCCTGGAATCCCCTGCACCATTCTGCAGCTTTCCAGCTGCCCTCACACACTGGCAAAAGAAACTTTCTCCTAGCTGCTTTCCTTTGAAGCAGAAACACGTTTACATCCTAGCCCCATTGAAGAACCATAGAAATGCCGTTTAGAAAAAGCACTCCTTCTGCTTATAGACCCAGCCAGGAATGGCCTAGCCTGGAATCCCCTGCACCATTCTGCAGCTTTCCAGCTCCCTCACACACTGGCAAAAGAAACTTTCTCCTAGCTGCTTTCCTTTGAAGCAGAAACACGTTTACATCCTAGCCCCATTGAAGAACCATAGAAATGCCGTTTAGAAAAAGCACTCCTTCTGCTTATAGACCCAGCCAGGAATGGCCTAGCCTGGAATCCCCTGCACCATTCTGCAGCTTTCCAGCTCCCTCACACACTGGCAAAAGAAACTTTCTCCTAGCTGCTTTCCTTTGAAGCAGAAACACGTTTACATCCTAGCCCCATTGAAGAACCATAGAAATTCGTTTACAAAAAGCACTCCTTCTGCTTATAGACCTAGCCAGGAATGGCCTAGCCTGGAATCCCCTACACCATTCTGCAGCTTTCCAGCTGCGTCACACACTGGCAAAAGAAACTTTCTCCTAGCTGCTTTCCTTTGAAGCAGAAACACGTTTACATCCTAGCCCCATTGAAGAACCATAGAAATGCCATTTAGAAAAAGCACTCCTTCTGCTTATAGACCCAGCCAGGAATGGCCTAGCCTGGAATCCCCTGCACCATTCTGCAGCTTTCCAGCTCCCTCACACACTGGCAAAAGAAACTTTCTCCTAGCTGCTTTCCTTTGAAGCAGAAACACGTTTACA
This sequence comes from Pogoniulus pusillus, assembly GCF_015220805.1. Taxonomy (NCBI): domain Eukaryota; kingdom Metazoa; phylum Chordata; class Aves; order Piciformes; family Lybiidae; genus Pogoniulus; species Pogoniulus pusillus. The sequence goes on from NW_026974724.1 coordinate 3,199, forward strand.
TCCTAGCCCCATTGAAGAACCATAGAAATGCGCTTTAGAAAAAGCACTCCTTCTGCTTATAGACCCAGCCAGGAATGGCCTAGCCTGGAATCCCCTGCACCATTCTGCAGCTTTCCAGCTGCGTCACACACTGGCAAAAGAAACTTTCTCCTAGCTGCTTTCCTTTGAAGCAGAAACACGTTTACATCCTAGCCCCATTGAAGAACCATAGAAATGCGCTTTAGCAAAAAGCACTCCTTCTGCTTATAGACCCAGTCAGGAATGACCTAGCCTGGAATCCCCTACACCATTCTGCAGCTTTCCAGCTGCGTCACACACTGGCAAAAGAAACTTTCTCCTAGCTGCTTTCCTTTGAAGCAGAAACACGTTTACATCCTAGCCCCATTGAAGAACCATAGAAATGCCGTTTAGAAAAAGCACTCATTCTGCTTATAGACCCAGCCAGGAATGGCCTAGCCTGGAATCCCCTGCACCATTCTGCAGCTTTCCAGCTCCCTCACACACTGGCAAAAGAAACTTTCTCCTAGCTGCTTTCCTTTGAAGCAGAAACACGTTTACATCCTAGCCCCATTGAAGAACCATAGAAATGCCGTTTACAAAAAGCACTCCTTCTGCTTATAGACCCAGCCAGGAATGGCCTAGCCTGGAATCCCCTGCACCATTCTGCAGCTTTCCAGCTCCTCACACACTGGCAAAAGAAACTTTCTCCTAGCTGCTTTCCTTTGAAGCAGAAACACGTTTACATCCTAGCCCCATTGAAGAACCATAGAAATGCCATTTAGAAAAAGCACTCCTTCTGCTTATAGACCCAGCCAGGAATGGCCTAGCCTGGAATCCCCTGCACCATTCTGCAGCTTTCCAGCTCCCTCACACACTGGCAAAAGAAACTTTCTCCTAGCTGCTTTCCTTTGAAGCAGAAACACGTTTACATCCTAGCCCCATTGAAGAACCATAGAAATGCCGTTTAGAAAAAGCACTCCTTCTGCTTATAGACCCAGTCAGGAATGGCCTAGCCTGGAATCCCCTGCACCATTCTGCAGCTTTCCAGCTGCCGTCACACACTGGCAAAAGAAACTTTCTCCTAGCTGCTTTCCTTTGAAGCAGAAACACGTTTACATCCTAGCCCCATTGAAGAACCATAGAAATGCCGTTTAGAAAAAGCACTCCTTCTGCTTATAGACCCAGCCAGGAATGGCCTAGCCTGGAATCCCCTACACCATTCTGCAGCTTTCCAGCTGCGTCACACACTGGCAAAAGAAACTTTCTCCTAGCTGCTTTCCTTTGAAGCAGAAACACGTTTACATCCTAGCCCCATTGAAGAACCATAGAAATGCCGTTTAGAAAAAGCACTCCTTCTGCTTATAGACCCAGCCAGGAATGGCCTAGCCTGGAATCCCCTGCACCATTCTGCAGCTTTCCAGCTCCCTCACACACTGGCAAAAGAAACTTTCTCCTAGCTGCTTTCCTTTGAAGCAGAAACACGTTTACATCCTAGCCCCATTGAAGAACCATAGAAATGCCGTTTAGAAAAAGCACTCCTTCTGCTTATAGACCCAGCCAGGAATGCCTAGCCTGGAATCCCCTGCACCATTCTGCAGCTTTCCAGCTGCCCTCACACACTGGCAAAAGAAACTTTCTCCTAGCTGCTTTCCTTTGAAGCAGAAACACGTTTACATCCTAGCCCCATTGAAGAACCATAGAAATGCTGTTTAGAAAAAGCACTCCTTCTGCTTATAGACCCAGGCAGGAATGGCCTAGCCTGGAATCCCCTGCACCATTCTGCAGCTTTCCAGCTGCCTCACACACTGGCAAAAGAAACTTTCTCCTAGCTGCTTTCCTTTGAAGCAGAAACACGTTTACATCCTAGCCCCATTGAAGAACCATAGAAATGCCGTTTAGAAAAAGCACTCCTTCTGCTTATAGACCCAGCCAGGAATGGCCTAGCCTGGAATCCCCTGCACCATTCTGCAGCTTTCCAGCTCCCTCACACACTGGCAAAAGAAACTTTCTCCTAGCTGCTTTATTTTGAAGCAGAAACACGTTTACATCCTAGCCCCATTGAAGAACCATAGAAATGCCGTTTAGAAAAAGCACTCCTTCTGCTTATAGACCCAGCCAGGAATGGCCTAGCCTGGAATCCCCTGCACCATTCTGCAGCTTTCCAGCTGCCTCACACACTGGCAAAAGAAACTTTCTCCTAGCTGCTTTCCTTTGAAGCAGAAACACGTTTACATCCTAGCCCCATTGAAGAACCATAGAAATGCCGTTTAGAAAAAGCACTCCTTCTGCTTATAGACCCAGCCAGGAATGACCTAGCCTGGAATCCCCTACACCATTCTGCAGCTTTCCAGCTGCGTCACACACTGGCAAAAGAAACTTTCTCCTAGCTGCTTTCCTTTGAAGCAGAAACACGTTTACATCCTAGCCCCATTGAAGAACCATAGAAATGCCGTTTAGAAAAAGCACTCCTTCTGCTTATAGACCCAGCCAGGAATGGCCTAGCCTGGAATCCCTGCACCATTCTGCAGCTTTCCAGCTGCCTCACACACTGGCAAAAGAAACTTTCTCCTAGCTGCTTTCCTTTGAAGCAGAAACACGTTTACATCCTAGCCCCATTGAAGAACCATAGAAATTCGTTTACAAAAAGCACTCCTTCTGCTTATAGACCCAGCCAGGAATGGCCTAGCCTGGAATCCCCTGCACCATTCTGCAGCTTTCCAGCTCCCTCACACACTGGCAAAAGAAACTTTCTCCTAGCTGCTTTCCTTTGAAGCAGAAACACGTTTACATCCTAGCCCCATTGAAGAACCATAGAAATTCCGTTTAGCAAAAAGCACTCCTTCTGCTTGTAGACCCAGCCAGGAATGGCCTAGCCTGGAATCCCCTGCACCATTCTGCAGCTTTCCAGCGCCCTCACACACTGGCAAAAGAAACTTTCTCCTAGCTGCTTTCCTTTGAAGCAGAAACACGTTTACATCCTAGCCCCATTGAAGAACCATAGAAATGCCGTTTACAAAAAGCACTCCTTCTGCTTATAGACCCAGCCAGGAATGGCCTAGCCTGGAATCCCCTGCACCATTCTGCAGTTTTCCAGCTCCCTCACACACTGGCAAAAGAAACTTTCTCCTAGCTGCTTTCCTTTGAAGCAGAAACACGTTTACATCCTAGCCCCATTGAAGAACCATAGAAATGCCGTTTAGAAAAAGCACTCCTTCTGCTTATAGACCCAGCCAGGAATGGCCTAGCCTGGAATCCCCTGCACCATTCTGCAGCTTTCCAGCTCCGTCACACACTGGCAAAAGAAACTTTCTCCTAGCTGCTTTCCTTTGAAGCAGAAACACGTTTACATCCTAGCCCCATTGAAGAACCATAGAAATGCCGTTTAGAAAAAGCACTCCTTCTGCTTATAGACCCAGCCAGGAATGGCCTAGCCTGGAATCCCCTGCACCATTCTGCAGCTTTCCAGCTCCCTCACACACTGGCAAAAGAAACTTTCTCCTAGCTGCTTTCCTTTGAAGCAGAAACACGTTTACATCCTAGCCCCATTGAAGAACCATAGAAATGCCGTTTAGAAAAAGCACTCCTTCTGCTTATAGACCCAGCCAGGAATGGCCTAGCCTGGAATCCCCTGCACCATTCTGCAGCTTTCCAGCTCCCTCACACACTGGCAAAAGAAACTTTCTCCTAGCTGCTTTCCTTTGAAGCAGAAACACGTTTACATCCTAGCCCCATTGAAGAACCATAGAAATGCCGTTTAGAAAAAGCACTCCTTCTGCTTATAGACCCAGCCAGGAATGGCCTAGCCTGGAATCCCCTGCACCATTCTGCAGCTTTCCAGCTCCCTCACACACTGGCAAAAGAAACTTTCTCCTAGCTGCTTTCCTTTGAAGCAGAAACACGTTTACATCCTAGCCCCATTGAAGAACCATAGAAATGCCGTTTAGAAAAAGCACTCCTTCTGCTTATAGACCCAGCCAGGAATGGCCTAGCCTGGAATCCCCTGCACCATTCTGCAGCTTTCCAGCTCCCTCACACACTGGCAAAAGAAACTTTCTCCTAGCTGCTTTCCTTTGAAGCAGAAACACGTTTACATCCTAGCCCCATTGAAGAACCATAGAAATGCGCTTTAGAAAAAGCACTCCTTCTGCTTATAGACCCAGCCAGGAATGGCCTAGCCTGGAATCCCCTGCACCATTCTGCAGCTTTCCAGCTGCGTCACACACTGGCAAAAGAAACTTTCTCCTAGCTGCTTTCCTTTGAAGCAGAAACACGTTTACATCCTAGCCCCATTGAAGAACCATAGAAATTCCGTTTAGAAAAAGCACTCCTTCTGCTTATAGACCCAGCCAGGAATGGCCTAGCCTGGAATCCCCTGCACCATTCTGTAGCTTTCCAGCTCCGTCACACACTGGCAAAAGAAACTTTCTCCTAGCTGCTTTCCTTTGAAGCAGAAACACGTTTACATCCTAGCCCCATTGAAGAACCATAGAAATGCCGTTTAGAAAAAGCACTCCTTCTGCTTATAGACCCAGCCAGGAATGGCCTAGCCTGGAATCCCCTGCACCATTCTGCAGCTTTCCAGCTCCGTCACACACTGGCAAAAGAAACTTTCTCCTAGCTGCTTTCCTTTGAAGCAGAAACACGTTTACATCCTAGCCCCATTGAAGAACCATAGAAATGCCGTTTAGAAAAAGCACTCCTTCTGCTTATAGACCCAGCCAGGAATGGCCTAGCCTGGAATCCCCTGCACCATTCTGCAGCTTTCCAGCTCCCTCACACACTGGCAAAAGAAACTTTCTCCTAGCTGCTTTCCTTTGAAGCAGAAACACGTTTACATCCTAGCCCCATTGAAGAACCATAGAAATTCGGTTTACAAAAAGCACTCCTTCTGCTTATAGACCCAGCCAGGAATGGCCTAGCCTGGAATCCCCTGCACCATTCTGCAGCTTTCCAGCTCCGTCACACACTGGCAAAAGAAACTTTCTCCTAGCTGCTTTCCTTTGAAGCAGAAACACGTTTACATCCTAGCCCCATTGAAGAACCATAGAAATGCCGTTTAGAAAAAGCACTCCTTCTGCTTATAGACCCAGCCAGGAATGGCCTAGCCTGGAATCCCCTGCACCATTCTGCAGCTTTCCAGCTCCCTCACACACTGGCAAAAGAAACTTTCTCCTAGCTGCTTTCCTTTGAAGCAGAAACACGTTTACATCCTAGCCCCATTGAAGAACCATAGAAATGCCGTTTAGAAAAAGCACTCCTTCTGCTTATAGACCCAGCCAGGAATGGCCTAGCCTGGAATCCCCTGCACCATTCTGCAGCTTTCCAGCTCCCTCACACACTGGCAAAAGAAACTTTCTCCTAGCTGCTTTCCTTTGAAGCAGAAACACGTTTACATCCTAGCCCCATTGAAGAACCATAGAAATGCCGTTTAGAAAAAGCACTCCTTCTGCTTATAGACCCAGCCAGGAATGGCCTAGCCTGGAATCCCCTGCACCATTCTGCAGCTTTCCAGCTCCCTCACACACTGGCAAAAGAAACTTTCTCCTAGCTGCTTTCCTTTGAAGCAGAAACACGTTTACATCCTAGCCCCATTGAAGAACCATAGAAATGCCGTTTAGAAAAAGCACTCCTTCTGCTTATAGACCCAGCCAGGAATGGCCTAGCCTGGAATCCCCTGCACCATTCTGCAGCTTTCCAGCTCCCTCACACACTGGCAAAAGAAACTTTCTCCTAGCTGCTTTCCTTTGAAGCAGAAACACGTTTACATCCTAGCCCCATTGAAGAACCATAGAAATGCCGTTTAGAAAAAGCACTCCTTCTGCTTATAGACCCAGCCAGGAATGGCCTAGCCTGGAATCCCCTGCACCATTCTGCAGCTTTCCAGCTCCCTCACACACTGGCAAAAGAAACTTTCTCCTAGCTGCTTTCCTTTGAAGCAGAAACACGTTTACATCCTAGCCCCATTGAAGAACCATAGAAATGCCCTTTAGAAAAAGCACTCCTTCTGCTTATAGACACAGCCAGGAATGGCCTAGCCTGGAATCCCCTGCACCATTCTGCAGCTTTCCAGCTCCCTCACACACTGGCAAAAGAAACTTTCTCCTAGCTGCTTTCCTTTGAAGCAGAAACACGTTTACATCCTAGCCCCATTGAAGAACCATAGAAATGCCGGTTAGAAAAAGCACTCCTTCTGCTTATAGACCCAGCCAGGAATGGCCTAGCCTGGAATCCCCTGCACCATTCTGCAGCTTTCCAGCTGCGTCACACACTGGCAAAAGAAACTTTCTCCTAGCTGCTTTCCTTTGAAGCAGAAACACGTTTACATCCTAGCCCCATTGAAGAACCATAGAAATGCCGTTAGAAAAAGCACTCCTTCTGCTTATAGACCCAGCCAGGAATGGCCTAGCCTGGAATCCCCTGCACCATTCTGCAGCTTTCCAGCTGCGTCACACACTGGCAAAAGAAACTTTCTCCTAGCTGCTTTCCTTTGAAGCAGAAACACGTTTACATCCTAGCCCCATTGAAGAACCATAGAAATGCCGTTTAGAAAAAGCACTCCTTCTGCTTATAGACCCAGCCAGGAATGGCCTAGCCTGGAATCCCCTGCACCATTCTGCAGCTTTCCAGCTGCGTCACACACTGGCAAAAGAAACTTTCTCCTAGCTGCTTTCCTTTGAAGCAGAAACACGTTTACATCCTAGCCCCATTGAAGAACCATAGAAATGCCGTTTAGAAAAAGCACTCCTTCTGCTTATAGACCCAGCCAGGAATGGCCTAGCCTGGAATCCCCTGCACCATTCTGCAGCTTTCCAGCTCCCTCACACACTGGCAAAAGAAACTTTCTCCTAGCTGCTTTCCTTTGAAGCAGAAACACGTTTACATCCTAGCCCCATTGAAGAACCATAGAAATTCGCTTTAGCAAAAAGCACTCCTTCTGCTTATAGACCCAGCCAGGAATGGCCTAGCCTGGAATCCCCTGCACCATTCTGCAGCTTTCCAGCTCCCTCACACACTGGCAAAAGAAACTTTCTCCTAGCTGCTTTCCTTTGAAGCAGAAACACGTTTACATCCTAGCCCCATTGAAGAACCATAGAAATGCCGTTTAGAAAAAGCACTCCTTCTGCTTATAGACCCAGCCAGGAATGGCCTAGCCTGGAATCCCCTGCACCATTCTGCAGCTTTCCAGCTCCTCACACACTGGCAAAAGAAACTTTCTCCTAGCTGCTTTCCTTTGAAGCAGAAACACGTTTACATCCTAGCCCCATTGAAGAACCATAGAAATTCGGTTTAGAAAAAGCACTCCTTCTGCTTATAGACCCAGCCAGGAATGGCCTAGCCTGGAATCCCCTGCACCATTCTGCAGCTTTCCAGCTCCCTCACACACTGGCAAAAGAAACTTTCTCCTAGCTGCTTTCCTTTGAAGCAGAAACACGTTTACATCCTAGCCCCATTGAAGAACCATAGAAATGCCGTTTAGAAAAAGCACTCCTTCTGCTTGTAGACCCAGCCAGGAATGGCCTAGCCTGGAATCCCCTGCACCATTCTGCAGCTTTCCAGCTCCCTCACACACTGGCAAAAGAAACTTTCTCCTAGCTGCTTTCCTTTGAAGCAGAAACACGTTTACATCCTAGCCCCATTGAAGAACCATAGAAATGCCGTTTAGAAAAAGCACTCCTTCTGCTTATAGACCCAGCCAGGAATGGCCTAGCCTGGAATCCCCTGCACCATTCTGCAGCTTTCCAGCTGCCGTCACACACTGGCAAAAGAAACTTTCTCCTAGCTGCTTTCCTTTGAAGCAGAAACACGTTTACATCCTAGCCCCATTGAAGAACCATAGAAATGCCGTTTAGAAAAAGCACTCCTTCTGCTTATAGACCCAGCCAGGAATGGCCTAGCCTGGAATCCCCTGCACCATTCTGCAGCTTTCCAGCTCCCTCACACACTGGCAAAAGAAACTTTCTCCTAGCTGCTTTCCTTTGAAGCAGAAACACGTTTACATCCTAGCCCCATTGAAGAACCATAGAAATGCCGTTTAGAAAAAGCACTCCTTCTGCTTATAGACCCAGCCAGGAATGGCCTAGCCTGGAATCCCCTGCACCATTCTGCAGCTTTCCAGCTGCGTCACACACTGGCAAAAGAAACTTTCTCCTAGCTGCTTTCCTTTGAAGCAGAAACACGTTTACATCCTAGCCCCATTGAAGAACCATAGAAATGCCGTTTAGAAAAAGCACTCCTTCTGCTTATAGACCCAGTCAGGAATGGCCTAGCCTGGAATCCCCTGCACCATTCTGCAGCTTTCCAGCTCCCTCACACACTGGCAAAAGAAACTTTCTCCTAGCTGCTTTCCTTTGAAGCAGAAACACGTTTACATCCTAGCCCCATTGAAGAACCATAGAAATGCCGTTTAGAAAAAGCACTCCTTCTGCTTATAGACCCAGCCAGGAATGGCCTAGCCTGGAATCCCCTGCACCATTCTGCAGCTTTCCAGCTCCCTCACACACTGGCAAAAGAAACTTTCTCCTAGCTGCTTTCCTTTGAAGCAGAAACACGTTTACATCCTAGCCCCATTGAAGAACCATAGAAATGCCGTTTAGAAAAAGCACTCCTTCTGCTTATAGACCCAGCCAGGAATGGCCTAGCCTGGAATCCCCTGCACCATTCTGCAGCTTTCCAGCTCCCTCACACACTGGCAAAAGAAACTTTCTCCTAGCTGCTTTCCTTTGAAGCAGAAACACGTTTACATCCTAGCCCCATTGAAGAACCATAGAAATGCCGTTTAGAAAAAGCACTCCTTCTGCTTATAGACCCAGCCAGGAATGGCCTAGCCTGGAATCCCCTGCACCATTCTGCAGCTTTCCAGCTCCCTCACACACTGGCAAAAGAAACTTTCTCCTAGCTGCTTTCCTTTGAAGCAGAAACACGTTTACATCCTAGCCCCATTGAAGAACCATAGAAATGCCGTTTAGAAAAAGCACTCCTTCTGCTTATAGACCCAGTCAGGAATGGCCTAGCCTGGAATCCCCTGCACCATTCTGCAGCTTTCCAGCTCCCTCACACACTGGCAAAAGAAACTTTCTCCTAGCTGCTTTCCTTTGAAGCAGAAACACGTTTACATCCTAGCCCCATTGAAGAACCATAGAAATGCCGGTTTAGAAAAAGCACTCCTTCTGCTTATAGACCCAGTCAGGAATGGCCTAGCCTGGAATCCCCTGCACCATTCTGCAGCTTTCCAGCTCCCTCACACACTGGCAAAAGAAACTTTCTCCTAGCTGCTTTCCTTTGAAGCAGAAACACGTTTACATCCTAGCCCCATTGAAGAACCATAGAAATGCCGTTTAGAAAAAGCACTCCTTCTGCTTATAGACCCAGCCAGGAATGGCCTAGCCTGGAATCCCCTGCACCATTCTGCAGCTTTCCAGCTCCCTCACACACTGGCAAAAGAAACTTTCTCCTAGCTGCTTTCCTTTGAAGCAGAAACACGTTTACATCCTAGCCCCATTGAAGAACCATAGAAATGCCGGTTAGAAAAAGCACTCCTTCTGCTTATAGACCCAGCCAGGAATGGCCTAGCCTGGAATCCCCTGCACCATTCTGCAGCTTTCCAGCTCCCTCACACACTGGCAAAAGAAACTTTCTCCTAGCTGCTTTCCTTTGAAGCAGAAACACGTTTACATCCTAGCCCCATTGAAGAACCATAGAAATGCCGTTTAGAAAAAGCACTCCTTCTGCTTATAGACCCAGCCAGGAATGGCCTAGCCTGGAATCCCCTGCACCATTCTGCAGCTTTCCAGCTCCCTCACACACTGGCAAAAGAAACTTTCTCCTAGCTGCTTTCCTTTGAAGCAGAAACACGTTTACATCCTAGCCCCATTGAAGAACCATAGAAATGCCGGTTAGAAAAAGCACTCCTTCTGCTTGTAGACCCAGCCAGGAATGGCCTAGCCTGGAATCCCCTGCACCATTCTGCAGCTTTCCAGCTCCGTCACACACTGGCAAAAGAAACTTTCTCCTAGCTGCTTTCCTTTGAAGCAGAAACACGTTTACATCCTAGCCCCATTGAAGAACCATAGAAATTCGGTTTACAAAAAGCACTCCTTCTGCTTATAGACCCAGCCAGGAATGGCCTAGCCTGGAATCCCCTGCACCATTCTGCAGCTTTCCAGCTCCGTCACACACTGGCAAAAGAAACTTTCTCCTAGCTGCTTTCCTTTGAAGCAGAAACACGTTTACATCCTAGCCCCATTGAAGAACCATAGAAATGCCGTTTAGAAAAAGCACTCCTTCTGCTTATAGACCCAGTCAGGAATGGCCTAGCCTGGAATCCCCTGCACCATTCTGCAGCTTTCCAGCTCCCTCACACACTGGCAAAAGAAACTTTCTCCTAGCTGCTTTCCTTTGAAGCAGAAACACGTTTACATCCTAGCCCCATTGAAGAACCATAGAAATGCCGTTTAGAAAAAGCACTCCTTCTGCTTATAGACCCAGCCAGGAATGGCCTAGCCTGGAATCCCCTGCACCATTCTGCAGCTTTCCAGCTCCCTCACACACTGGCAAAAGAAACTTTCTCCTAGCTGCTTTCCTTTGAAGCAGAAACACGTTTACATCCTAGCCCCATTGAAGAACCATAGAAATGCCGTTTAGAAAAAGCACTCCTTCTGCTTATAGACCCAGCCAGGAATGGCCTAGCCTGGAATCCCCTGCACCATTCTGCAGCTTTCCAGCTCCGTCACACACTGGCAAAAGAAACTTTCTCCTAGCTGCTTTCCTTTGAAGCAGAAACACGTTTACATCCTAGCCCCATTGAAGAACCATAGAAATGCCGTTTAGAAAAAGCACTCCTTCTGCTTATAGACCCAGCCAGGAATGGCCTAGCCTGGAATCCCCTGCACCATTCTGCAGCTTTCCAGCTCCCTCACACACTGGCAAAAGAAACTTTCTCCTAGCTGCTTTCCTTTGAAGCAGAAACACGTTTACATCCTAGCCCCATTGAAGAACCATAGAAATGCCGTTTAGAAAAAGCACTCCTTCTGCTTATAGACCCAGCCAGGAATGGCCTAGCCTGGAATCCCCTGCACCATTCTGCAGCTTTCCAGCTGCCGTCACACACTGGCAAAAGAAACTTTCTCCTAGCTGCTTTCCTTTGAAGCAGAAACACGTTTACATCCTAGCCCCATTGAAGAACCATAGAAATGCCGTTTAGAAAAAGCACTCCTTCTGCTTATAGACCCAGCCAGGAATGGCCTAGCCTGGAATCCCCTGCACCATTCTGCAGCTTTCCAGCTCCGTCACACACTGGCAAAAGAAACTTTCTCCTAGCTGCTTTCCTTTGAAGCAGAAACACGTTTACATCCTAGCCCCATTGAAGAACCATAGAAATGCCGTTTAGAAAAAGCACTCCTTCTGCTTATAGACCCAGCCAGGAATGGCCTAGCCTGGAATCCCCTGCACCATTCTGCAGCTTTCCAGCTCCCTCACACACTGGCAAAAGAAACTTTCTCCTAGCTGCTTTCCTTTGAAGCAGAAACACGTTTACATCCTAGCCCCATTGAAGAACCATAGAAATGCCGTTTAGAAAAAGCACTCCTTCTGCTTATAGACCCAGCCAGGAATGGCCTAGCCTGGAATCCCCTGCACCATTCTGCAGCTTTCCAGCTCCCTCACACACTGGCAAAAGAAACTTTCTCCTAGCTGCTTTCCTTTGAAGCAGAAACACGTTTACATCCTAGCCCCATTGAAGAACCATAGAAATGCCGTTTAGAAAAAGCACTCCTTCTGCTTATAGACCCAGCCAGGAATGGCCTAGCCTGGAATCCCCTGCACCATTCTGCAGCTTTCCAGCTCCCTCACACACTGGCAAAAGAAACTTTCTCCTAGCTGCTTTCCTTTGAAGCAGAAACACGTTTACATCCTAGCCCCATTGAAGAACCATAGAAATGCCGTTAGAAAAAGCACTCCTTCTGCTTATAGACCCAGCCAGGAATGGCCTAGCCTGGAATCCCCTGCACCATTCTGCAGCTTTCCAGCTGCGTCACACACTGGCAAAAGAAACTTTCTCCTAGCTGCTTTCCTTTGAAGCAGAAACACGTTTACATCCTAGCCCCATTGAAGAACCATAGAAATGCCGTTTAGAAAAAGCACTCCTTCTGCTTATAGACCCAGTCAGGAATGGCCTAGCCTGGAATCCCCTGCACCATTCTGCAGCTTTCCAGCTCCCTCACACACTGGCAAAAGAAACTTTCTCCTAGCTGCTTTCCTTTGAAGCAGAAACACGTTTACATCCTAGCCCCATTGAAGAAACATAGAAATTCGTTTACAAAAAGCACTCCTTCTGCTTATAGACCCAGCCAGGAATGGCCTAGCCTGGAATCCCCTGCACCATTCTGCAGCTTTCCAGCTGCGTCACACACTGGCAAAAGAAACTTTCTCCTAGCTGCTTTCCTTTGAAGCAGAAACACGTTTACATCCTAGCCCCATTGAAGAACCATAGAAATGCCGTTTAGAAAAAGCACTCCTTCTGCTTATAGACCCAGCCAGGAATGGCCTAGCCTGGAATCCCCTGCACCATTCTGCAGCTTTCCAGCTCCCTCACACACTGGCAAAAGAAACTTTCTCCTAGCTGCTTTCCTTTGAAGCAGAAACACGTTTACATCCTAGCCCCATTGAAGAACCATAGAAATTCGGTTTACAAAAAGCACTCCTTCTGCTTATAGACCCAGCCAGGAATGGCCTAGCCTGGAATCCCCTGCACCATTCTGCAGCTTTCCAGCTGCGTCACACACTGGCAAAAGAAACTTTCTCCTAGCTGCTTTCCTTTGAAGCAGAAACACGTTTACATCCTAGCCCCATTGAAGAACCATAGAAATGCCGTTTAGAAAAAGCACTCCTTCTGCTTATAGACCCAGCCAGGAATGGCCTAGCCTGGAATCCCCTGCACCATTCTGCAGCTTTCCAGCTCCGTCACACACTGGCAAAAGAAACTTTCTCCTAGCTGCTTTCCTTTGAAGCAGAAACACGTTTACATCCTATCCCCATTGAAGAACCATAGAAATGCCGTTTAGAAAAAGCACTCCTTCTGCTTATAGACCCAGCCAGGAATGGCCTAGCCTGGAATCCCCTGCACCATTCTGCAGCTTTCCAGCTGCGTCACACACTGGCAAAAGAAACTTTCTCCTAGCTGCTTTCCTTTGAAGCAGAAACACGTTTACATCCTAGCCCCATTGAAGAACCATAGAAATGCCGTTTAGAAAAAGCACTCCTTCTGCTTATAGACCCAGCCAGGAATGGCCTAGCCTGGAATCCCCTGCACCATTCTGCAGCTTTCCAGCTCCCTCACACACTGGCAAAAGAAACTTTCTCCTAGCTGCTTTCCTTTGAAGCAGAAACACGTTTACATCCTAGCCCCATTGAAGAACCATAGAAATGCCGTTTAGAAAAAGCACTCCTTCTGCTTATAGACCCAGCCAGGAATGGCCTAGCCTGGAATCCCCTGCACCATTCTGCAGCTTTCCAGCTGCCGTCACACACTGGCAAAAGAAACTTTCTCCTAGCTGCTTTCCTTTGAAGCAGAAACACGTTTACATCCTAGCCCCATTGAAGAAACATAGAAATTCCGTTTAGAAAAAGCACTCCTTCTGCTTATAGACCCAGCCAGGAATGGCCTAGCCTGGAATCCCCTGCACCATTCTGCAGCTTTCCAGCTCCCTCACACACTGGCAAATGAAACTTTCTCCTAGCTGCTTTCCTTTGAAGCAGAAACACGTTTACATCCTAGCCCCATTGAAGAACCATAGAAATGCCGTTTAGAAAAAGCACTCCTTCTGCTTATAGACCCAGCCAGGAATGGCCTAGCCTGGAATCCCCTGCACCATTCTGCAGCTTTCCAGCTGCCGTCACACACTGGCAAAAGAAACTTTCTCCTAGCTGCTTTCCTTTGAAGCAGAAACACGTTTACATCCTAGCCCCATTGAAGAACCATAGAAATTCGGTTTACAAAAAGCACTCCTTCTGCTTATAGACCCAGCCAGGAATGGCCTAGCCTGGAATCCCCTGCACCATTCTGCAGCTTTCCAGCTCCCTCACACACTGGCAAAAGAAACTTTCTCCTAGCTGCTTTCCTTTGAAGCAGAAACACGTTTACATCCTAGCCCCATTGAAGAACCATAGAAATGCCGTTTAGAAAAAGCACTCCTTCTGCTTATAGACCCAGCCAGGAATGGCCTAGCCTGGAATCCCCTGCACCATTCTGCAGCTTTCCAGCTGCGTCACACACTGGCAAAAGAAACTTTCTCCTAGCTGCTTTCCTTTGAAGCAGAAACACGTTTACATCCTAGCCCCATTGAAGAACCATAGAAATGCCGTTTAGAAAAAGCACTCCTTCTGCTTATAGACCCAGCCAGGAATGGCCTAGCCTGGAATCCCCTGCACCATTCTGCAGCTTTCCAGCTCCCTCACACACTGGCAAAAGAAACTTTCTCCTAGCTGCTTTCCTTTGAAGCAGAAACACGTTTACATCCTAGCCCCATTGAAGAACCATAGAAATGCCGTTTAGAAAAAGCACTCCTTCTGCTTATAGACCCAGCCAGGAATGGCCTAGCCTGGAATCCCCTACACCATTCTGCAGCTTTCCAGCTGCGTCACACACTGGCAAAAGAAACTTTCTCCTAGCTGCTTTCCTTTGAAGCAGAAACACGTTTACATCCTAGCCCCATTGAAGAACCATAGAAATGCCGTTTAGAAAAAGCACTCCTTCTGCTTATAGACCCAGCCAGGAATGGCCTAGCCTGGAATCCCCTGCACCATTCTGCAGCTTTCCAGCTGCCGTCACACACTGGCAAAAGAAACTTTCTCCTAGCTGCTTTCCTTTGAAGCAGAAACACGTTTACATCCTAGCCCCATTGAAGAACCATAGAAATTCCGTTTAGAAAAAGCACTCCTTCTGCTTATAGACCCAGCCAGGAATGGCCTAGCCTGGAATCCCCTGCACCATTCTGCAGCTTTCCAGCTGCCTCACACACTGGCAAAAGAAACTTTCTCCTAGCTGCTTTCCTTTGAAGCAGAAACACGTTTACATCCTAGCCCCATTGAAGAACCATAGAAATGCCGTTTAGAAAAAGCACTCCTTCTGCTTATAGACCCAGCCAGGAATGGCCTAGCCTGGAATCCCCTGCACCATTCTGCAGCTTTCCAGCTGCGTCACACACTGGCAAAAGAAACTTTCTCCTAGCTGCTTTCCTTTGAAGCAGAAACACGTTTACATCCTAGCCCCATTGAAGAACCATAGAAATGCCGTTTAGAAAAAGCACTCCTTCTGCTTATAGACCCAGCCAGGAATGGCCTAGCCTGGAATCCCCTGCACCATTCTGCAGCTTTCCAGCTCCCTCACACACTGGCAAAAGAAACTTTCTCCTAGCTGCTTTCCTTTGAAGCAGAAACACGTTTACATCCTAGCCCCATTGAAGAACCATAGAAATTCGTTCAGAAAAAGCACTCCTTCTGCTTATAGACCCAGCCAGGAATGGCCTAGCCTGGAATCCCCTGCACCATTCTGCAGCTTTCCAGCTGCCGTCACACACTGGCAAAAGAAACTTTCTCCTAGCTGCTTTCCTTTGAAGCAGAAACACGTTTACATCCTAGCCCCATTGAAGAACCATAGAAATGCCGTTTAGAAAAAGCACTCCTTCTGCTTATAGACCCAGCCAGGAATGGCCTAGCCTGGAATCCCCTGCACCATTCTGCAGCTTTCCAGCTCCCTCACACACTGGCAAAAGAAACTTTCTCCTAGCTGCTTTCCTTTGAAGCAGAAACACGTTTACATCCTAGCCCCATTGAAGAACCATAGAAATGCCGTTTAGAAAAAGCACTCCTTCTGCTTATAGACCCAGCCAGGAATGGCCTAGCCTGGAATCCCCTGCACCATTCTGCAGCTTTCCAGCTCCCTCACACACTGGCAAAAGAAACTTTCTCCTAGCTGCTTTCCTTTGAAGCAGAAACACGTTTACATCCTAGCCCCATTGAAGAACCATAGAAATGCCGTTTAGAAAAAGCACTCCTTCTGCTTATAGACCCAGCCAGGAATGGCCTAGCCTGGAATCCCCTGCACCATTCTGCAGCTTTCCAGCTCCCTCACACACTGGCAAAAGAAACTTTCTCCTAGCTGCTTTCCTTTGAAGCAGAAACACGTTTACATCCTAGCCCCATTGAAGAACCATAGAAATTCGTTTAGAAAAAGCACTCCTTCTGCTTATAGACCCAGCCAGGAATGGCCTAGCCTGGAATCCCCTGCACCATTCTGCAGCTTTCCAGCTCCCTCACACACTGGCAAAAGAAACTTTCTCCTAGATGCATTCCTTTGAAGCAGAAACACGTTTACATCCTAGCCCCATTGAAGAACCATAGAAATTCGTTTAACAAAAAGCACTCCTTCTGCTTATAGACCCAGCCAGGAATGGCCTAGCCTGGAATCCCCTGCACCATTCTGCAGCTTTCCAGCTGCCTCACACACTGGCAAAAGAAACTTTCTCCTAGCTGCTTTCCTTTGAAGCAGAAACACGTTTACATCCTAGCCCCATTGAAGAACCATAGAAATTCGTTTAGAAAAAGCACTCCTTCTGCTTATAGACCCAGCCAGGAATGGCCTAGCCTGGAATCCCCTGCACCATTCTGCAGCTTTCCAGCTCCATCACACACTGGCAAAAGAAACTTTCTCCTAGCTGCTTTCCTTTGAAGCAGAAACACGTTTACATCCTAGCCCCATTGAAGAACCATAGAAATGCCGTTTAGAAAAAGCACTCCTTCTGCTTATAGACCCAGCCAGGAATGGCCTAGCCTGGAATCCCCTGCACCATTCTGCAGCTTTCCAGCTCCGTCACACACTGGCAAAAGAAACTTTCTCCTAGCTGCTTTCCTTTGAAGCAGAAACACGTTTACATCCTAGCCCCATTGAAGAACCATAGAAATTCCGTTTAGCAAAAAGCACTCCTTCTGCTTATAGACCCAGCCAGGAATGGCCTAGCCTGGAATCCCCTGCACCATTCTGCAGCTTTCCAGCTGCCGTCACACACTGGCAAAAGAAACTTTCTCCTAGCTGCTTTCCTTTGAAGCAGAAACACGTTTACATCCTAGCCCCATTGAAGAACCATAGAAATGCCGTTTAGAAAAAGCACTCCTTCTGCTTATAGACCCAGCCAGGAATGGCCTAGCCTGGAATCCCCTGCACCATTCTGCAGCTTTCCAGCTGCCCTCACACACTGGCAAAAGAAACTTTCTCCTAGCTGCTTTCCTTTGAAGCAGAAACACGTTTACATCCTAGCCCCATTGAAGAACCATAGAAATGCCGTTTAGAAAAAGCACTCCTTCTGCTTATAGACCCAGCCAGGAATGGCCTAGCCTGGAATCCCCTGCACCATTCTGCAGCTTTCCAGCTCCCTCACACACTGGCAAAAGAAACTTTCTCCTAGCTGCTTTCCTTTGAAGCAGAAACACGTTTACATCCTAGCCCCATTGAAGAACCATAGAAATGCCGTTTAGAAAAAGCACTCCTTCTGCTTATAGACCCAGCCAGGAATGGCCTAGCCTGGAATCCCCTGCACCATTCTGCAGCTTTCCAGCTGCCTCACACACTGGCAAAAGAAACTTTCTCCTAGCTGCTTTCCTTTGAAGCAGAAACACGTTTACATCCTAGCCCCATTGAAGAACCATAGAAATGCCGTTTAGAAAAAGCACTCCTTCTGCTTATAGACCCAGCCAGGAATGGCCTAGCCTGGAATCCCCTGCACCATTCTGCAGCTTTCCAGCTCCCTCACACACTGGCAAAAGAAACTTTCTCCTAGCTGCTTTCCTTTGAAGCAGAAACACGTTTACATCCTAGCCCCATTGAAGAACCATAGAAATTCGCGTTTAGAAAAAGCACTCCTTCTGCTTATAGACCCAGCCAGGAATGGCCTAGCCTGGAATCCCCTGCACCATTCTGCAGCTTTCCAGCTGCCTCACACACTGGCAAAAGAAACTTTCTCCTAGCTGCTTTCCTTTGAAGCAGAAACACGTTTACATCCTAGCCCCATTGAAGAACCATAGAAATGCCGTTTAGAAAAAGCACTCCTTCTGCTTATAGACCCAGCCAGGAATGGCCTAGCCTGGAATCCCCTGCACCATTCTGCAGCTTTCCAGCTCCCTCACACACTGGCAAAAGAAACTTTCTCCTAGCTGCTTTCCTTTGAAGCAGAAACACGTTTACATCCTAGCCCCATTGAAGAACCATAGAAATGCCGTTTAGAAAAAGCACTCCTTCTGCTTATAGACCCAGCCAGGAATGGCCTAGCCTGGAATCCCCTGCACCATTCTGCAGCTTTCCAGCTCCGTCACACACTGGCAAAAGAAACTTTCTCCTAGCTGCTTTCCTTTGAAGCAGAAACACGTTTACATCCTAGCCCCATTGAAGAACCATAGAAATGCCGTTTAGAAAAAGCACTCCTTCTGCTTATAGACCCAGCCAGGAATGGCCTAGCCTGGAATCCCCTGCACCATTCTGCAGCTTTCCAGCTCCCTCACACACTGGCAAAAGAAACTTTCTCCTAGCTGCTTTCCTTTGAAGCAGAAACACGTTTACATCCTAGCCCCATTGAAGAACCATAGAAATGCCGTTTAGAAAAAGCACTCCTTCTGCTTATAGACCCAGCCAGGAATGGCCTAGCCTGGAATCCCCTGCACCATTCTGCAGCTTTCCAGCTCCGTCACACACTGGCAAAAGAAACTTTCTCCTAGCTGCTTTCCTTTGAAGCAGAAACACGTTTACATCCTAGCCCCATTGAAGAACCATAGAAATGCCGTTTAGAAAAAGCACTCCTTCTGCTTATAGACCCAGTCAGGAATGGCCTAGCCTGGAATCCCCTGCACCATTCTGCAGCTTTCCAGCTCCCTCACACACTGGCAAAAGAAACTTTCTCCTAGCTGCTTTCCTTTGAAGCAGAAACACGTTTACATCCTAGCCCCATTGAAGAACCATAGAAATGCCGTTTAGAAAAAGCACTCCTTCTGCTTATAGACCCAGCCAGGAATGGCCTAGCCTGGAATCCCCTGCACCATTCTGCAGCTTTCCAGCTGCGTCACACACTGGCAAAAGAAACTTTCTCCTAGCTGCTTTCCTTTGAAGCAGAAACACGTTTACATCCTAGCCCCATTGAAGAACCATAGAAATGCCGTTTAGAAAAAGCACTCCTTCTGCTTATAGACCCAGCCAGGAATGGCCTAGCCTGGAATCCCCTGCACCATTCTGCAGCTTTCCAGCTCCTCACACACTGGCAAAAGAAACTTTCTCCTAGCTGCTTTCCTTTGAAGCAGAAACACGTTTACATCCTAGCCCCATTGAAGAACCATAGAAATTACGTTCAGAAAAAGCACTCCTTCTGCTTATAGACCCAGCCAGGAATTGCCTAGCCTGGAATCCCCTGCACCATTCTGCAGCTTTCCAGCTCCCTCACACACTGGCAAAAGAAACTTTCTCCTAGCTGCTTTCCTTTGAAGCAGAAACACGTTTACATCCTAGCCCCATTGAAGAACCATAGAAATGCCGTTTAGAAAAAGCACTCCTTCTGCTTATAGACCCAGCCAGGAATGGCCTAGCCTGGAATCCCCTGCACCATTCTGCAGCTTTCCAGCTCCCTCACACACTGGCAAAAGAAACTTTCTCCTAGCTGCTTTCCTTTGAAGCAGAAACACGTTTACATCCTAGCCCCATTGAAGAACCATAGAAATGCCGTTTAGAAAAAGCACTCCTTCTGCTTATAGACCCAGCCAGGAATGGCCTAGCCTGGAATCCCCTGCACCATTCTGCAGCTTTCCAGCTCCCTCACACACTGGCAAAAGAAACTTTCTCCTAGCTGCTTTCCTTTGAAGCAGAAACACGTTTACATCCTAGCCCCATTGAAGAACCATAGAAATGCCGTTTAGAAAAAGCACTCCTTCTGCTTATAGACCCAGTCAGGAATGGCCTAGCCTGGAATCCCCTGCACCATTCTGCAGCTTTCCAGCTGCGTCACACACTGGCAAAAGAAACTTTCTCCTAGCTGCTTTCCTTTGAAGCAGAAACACGTTTACATCCTAGCCCCATTGAAGAACCATAGAAATGCCGTTTAGAAAAAGCACTCCTTCTGCTTATAGACCCAGCCAGGAATGGCCTAGCCTGGAATCCCCTGCACCATTCTGCAGCTTTCCAGCTCCCTCACACACTGGCAAAAGAAACTTTCTCCTAGCTGCTTTCCTTTGAAGCAGAAACACGTTTACATCCTAGCCCCATTGAAGAACCATAGAAATGCCGTTTAGAAAAAGCACTCCTTCTGCTTATAGACCCAGCCAGGAATGGCCTAGCCTGGAATCCCCTGCACCATTCTGCAGCTTTCCAGCTCCCTCACACACTGGCAAAAGAAACTTTCTCCTAGCTGCTTTCCTTTGAAGCAGAAACACGTTTACATCCTAGCCCCATTGAAGAACCATAGAAATGCCGTTTAGAAAAAGCACTCCTTCTGCTTATAGACCCAGCCAGGAATGGCCTAGCCTGGAATCCCCTGCACCATTCTGCAGCTTTCCAGCTCCGTCACACACTGGCAAAAGAAACTTTCTCCTAGCTGCTTTCCTTTGAAGCAGAAACACGTTTACATCCTAGCCCCATTGAAGAACCATAGAAATGCCGTTTAGAAAAAGCACTCCTTCTGCTTATAGACCCAGCCAGGAATGGCCTAGCCTGGAATCCCCTGCACCATTCTGCAGCTTTCCAGCTCCCTCACACACTGGCAAAAGAAACTTTCTCCTAGCTGCTTTCCTTTGAAGCAGAAACACGTTTACATCCTAGCCCCATTGAAGAACCATAGAAATGCCGTTTAGAAAAAGCACTCCTTCTGCTTATAGACCCAGCCAGGAATGGCCTAGCCTGGAATCCCCTGCACCATTCTGCAGCTTTCCAGCTCCTCACACACTGGCAAAAGAAACTTTCTCCTAGCTGCTTTCCTTTGAAGCAGAAACACGTTTACATCCTAGCCCCATTGAAGAACCATAGAAATTCGTTTAGAAAAAGCACTCCTTCTGCTTATAGACCCAGCCAGGAATGGCCTAGCCTGGAATCCCCTGCACCATTCTGCAGCTTTCCAGCTCCCTCACACACTGGCAAAAGAAACTTTCTCCTAGCTGCTTTCCTTTGAAGCAGAAACACGTTTACATCCTAGCCCCATTGAAGAACCATAGAAATGCCGTTTAGAAAAAGCACTCCTTCTGCTTATAGACCCAGCCAGGAATGGCCTAGCCTGGAATCCCCTGCACCATTCTGCAGCTTTCCAGCTCCCTCACACACTGGCAAAAGAAACTTTCTCCTAGCTGCTTTCCTTTGAAGCAGAAACACGTTTACATCCTAGCCCCATTGAAGAACCATAGAAATGCGTTTAGAAAAAGCACTCCTTCTGCTTATAGACCCAGCCAGGAATGGCCTAGCCTGGAATCCCCTGCACCATTCTGCAGCTTTCCAGCTGCGTCACACACTGGCAAAAGAAACTTTCTCCTAGCTGCTTTCCTTTGAAGCAGAAACACGTTTACATCCTAGCCCCATTGAAGAACCATAGAAATGCCGGTTAGAAAAAGCACTCCTTCTGCTTATAGACCCAGCCAGGAATGGCCTAGCCTGGAATCCCCTGCACCATTCTGCAGCTTTCCAGCTCCCTCACACACTGGCAAAAGAAACTTTCTCCTAGCTGCTTTCCTTTGAAGCAGAAACACGTTTACATCCTAGCCCCATTGAAGAACCATAGAAATGCCGTTTAGAAAAAGCACTCCTTCTGCTTATAGACCCAGCCAGGAATGGCCTAGCCTGGAATCCCCTGCACCATTCTGCAGCTTTCCAGCTCCGTCACACACTGGCAAAAGAAACTTTCTCCTAGCTGCTTTCCTTTGAAGCAGAAACACGTTTACATCCTAGCCCCATTGAAGAACCATAGAAATTCGGTTTACAAAAAGCACTCCTTCTGCTTATAGACCCAGCCAGGAATGGCCTAGCCTGGAATCCCCTGCACCATTCTGCAGCTTTCCAGCTCCCTCACACACTGGCAAAAGAAACTTTCTCCTAGCTGCTTTCCTTTGAAGCAGAAACACGTTTACATCCTAGCCCCATTGAAGAACCATAGAAATGCCGTTTAGAAAAAGCACTCCTTCTGCTTATAGACCCAGCCAGGAATGGCCTAGCCTGGAATCCCCTGCACCATTCTGCAGCTTTCCAGCTCCCTCACACACTGGCAAAAGAAACTTTCTCCTAGCTGCTTTCCTTTGAAGCAGAAACACGTTTACATCCTAGCCCCATTGAAGAACCATAGAAATGCCGTTTAGAAAAAGCACTCCTTCTGCTTATAGACCCAGTCAGGAATGCCTAGCCTGGAATCCCCTGCACCATTCTGCAGCTTTCCAGCTGCCTCACACACTGGCAAAAGAAACTTTCTCCTAGCTGCTTTCCTTTGAAGCAGAAACACGTTTACATCCTAGCCCCATTGAAGAACCATAGAAATGCCGTTTAGAAAAAGCACTCCTTCTGCTTATAGACCCAGCCAGGAATGGCCTAGCCTGGAATCCCCTGCACCATTCTGCAGCTTTCCAGCTCCCTCACACACTGGCAAAAGAAACTTTCTCCTAGCTGCTTTCCTTTGAAGCAGAAACACGTTTACATCCTAGCCCCATTGAAGAACCATAGAAATTCCGTTTACAAAAAGCACTCCTTCTGCTTATAGACCCAGCCAGGAATGGCCTAGCCTGGAATCCCCTGCACCATTCTGCAGCTTTCCAGCTCCGTCACACACTGGCAAAAGAAACTTTCTCCTAGCTGCTTTCCTTTGAAGCAGAAACACGTTTACATCCTAGCCCCATTGAAGAACCATAGAAATGCCGTTTAGAAAAAGCACTCCTTCTGCTTATAGACCCAGCCAGGAATGGCCTAGCCTGGAATCCCCTGCACCATTCTGCAGCTTTCCAGCTCCCTCACACACTGGCAAAAGAAACTTTCTCCTAGCTGCTTTCCTTTGAAGCAGAAACACGTTTACATCCTAGCCCCATTGAAGAACCATAGAAATGCCGTTTAGAAAAAGCACTCCTTCTGCTTATAGACCCAGCCAGGAATGGCCTAGCCTGGAATCCCCTGCACCATTCTGCAGCTTTCCAGCTGCGTCACACACTGGCAAAAGAAACTTTCTCCTAGCTGCTTTCCTTTGAAGCAGAAACACGTTTACATCCTAGCCCCATTGAAGAACCATAGAAATGCCGTTTAGAAAAAGCACTCCTTCTGCTTATAGACCCAGCCAGGAATGGCCTAGCCTGGAATCCCCTGCACCATTCTGCAGCTTTCCAGCTCCCTCACACACTGGCAAAAGAAACTTTCTCCTAGCTGCTTTCCTTTGAAGCAGAAACACGTTTACATCCTAGCCCCATTGAAGAACCATAGAAATTCGTTCAGAAAAAGCACTCCTTCTGCTTATAGACCCAGCCAGGAATGGCCTAGCCTGGAATCCCCTGCACCATTCTGCAGCTTTCCAGCTCCCTCACACACTGGCAAAAGAAACTTTCTCCTAGCTGCTTTCCTTTGAAGCAGAAACACGTTTACATCCTAGCCCCATTGAAGAACCATACAAATGCGCTTTAGAAAAAGCACTCCTTCTGCTTATAGACCCAGCCAGGAATGGCCTAGCCTGGAATCCCCTGCACCATTCTGCAGCTTTCCAGCTGCGTCACACACTGGCAAAAGAAACTTTCTCCTAGCTGCTTTCCTTTGAAGCAGAAACACGTTTACATCCTAGCCCCATTGAAGAACCATAGAAATGCCGTTTAGAAAAAGCACTCCTTCTGCTTATAGACCCAGCCAGGAATGGCCTAGCCTGGAATCCCCTGCACCATTCTGCAGCTTTCCAGC
Organism: Pogoniulus pusillus; assembly: GCF_015220805.1. NCBI lineage: Eukaryota > Metazoa > Chordata > Aves > Piciformes > Lybiidae > Pogoniulus > Pogoniulus pusillus. The sequence continues at coordinate 27,125 of NW_026974724.1, forward strand.
TCCCTCACACACTGGCAAAAGAAACTTTCTCCTAGCTGCTTTCCTTTGAAGCAGAAACACGTTTACATCCTAGCCCCATTGAAGAACCATAGAAATGCCGTTTAGAAAAAGCACTCCTTCTGCTTATAGACCCAGCCAGGAATGGCCTAGCCTGGAATCCCCTGCACCATTCTGCAGCTTTCCAGCTCCCTCACACACTGGCAAAAGAAACTTTCTCCTAGCTGCTTTCCTTTGAAGCAGAAACACGTTTACATCCTAGCCCCATTGAAGAACCATAGAAATGCCGTTTAGAAAAAGCACTCCTTCTGCTTATAGACCCAGCCAGGAATGGCCTAGCCTGGAATCCCCTGCACCATTCTGCAGCTTTCCAGCTCCCTCACACACTGGCAAAAGAAACTTTCTCCTAGCTGCTTTCCTTTGAAGCAGAAACACGTTTACATCCTAGCCCCATTGAAGAACCATAGAAATGCCGTTTAGAAAAAGCACTCCTTCTGCTTATAGACCCAGCCAGGAATGACCTAGCCTGGAATCCCCTGCACCATTCTGCAGCTTTCCAGCTCCCTCACACACTGGCAAAAGAAACTTTCTCCTAGCTGCTTTCCTTTGAAGCAGAAACACGTTTACATCCTAGCCCCATTGAAGAACCATAGAAATGCCGTTTAGAAAAAGCACTCCTTCTGCTTATAGACCCAGCCAGGAATGGCCTAGCCTGGAATCCCCTGCACCATTCTGTAGCTTTCCAGCTCCCTCACACACTGGCAAAAGAAACTTTCTCCTAGCTGCTTTCCTTTGAAGCAGAAACACGTTTACATCCTAGCCCCATTGAAGAACCATAGAAATGCCGTTTACAAAAAGCACTCCTTCTGCTTATAGACCCAGCCAGGAATGGCCTAGCCTGGAATCCCCTGCACCATTCTGCAGCTTTCCAGCTGCGTCACACACTGGCAAAAGAAACTTTCTCCTAGCTGCTTTCCTTTGAAGCAGAAACACGTTTACATCCTAGCCCCATTGAAGAACCATAGAAATGCCGTTTAGAAAAAGCACTCCTTCTGCTTATAGACCCAGTCAGGAATGGCCTAGCCTGGAATCCCCTGCACCATTCTGCAGCTTTCCAGCTCCCTCACACACTGGCAAAAGAAACTTTCTCCTAGCTGCTTTCCTTTGAAGCAGAAACACGTTTACATCCTAGCCCCATTGAAGAACCATAGAAATGCCGTTTAGAAAAAGCACTCCTTCTGCTTATAGACCCAGCCAGGAATGGCCTAGCCTGGAATCCCCTGCACCATTCTGCAGCTTTCCAGCTCCCTCACACACTGGCAAAAGAAACTTTCTCCTAGCTGCTTTCCTTTGAAGCAGAAACACGTTTACATCCTAGCCCCATTGAAGAACCATAGAAATTCCGTTTACAAAAAGCACTCCTTCTGCTTATAGACCCAGCCAGGAATGGCCTAGCCTGGAATCCCCTGCACCATTCTGCAGCTTTCCAGCTCCCTCACACACTGGCAAAAGAAACTTTCTCCTAGCTGCTTTCCTTTGAAGCAGAAACACGTTTACATCCTAGCCCCATTGAAGAACCATAGAAATGCCGTTTAGAAAAAGCACTCCTTCTGCTTATAGACCCAGCCAGGAATGGCCTAGCCTGGAATCCCCTGCACCATTCTGCAGCTTTCCAGCTCCCTCACACACTGGCAAAAGAAACTTTCTCCTAGCTGCTTTCCTTTGAAGCAGAAACACGTTTACATCCTAGCCCCATTGAAGAACCATAGAAATGCCGTTTAGAAAAAGCACTCCTTCTGCTTATAGACCCAGTCAGGAATGGCCTAGCCTGGAATCCCCTGCACCATTCTGCAGCTTTCCAGCTCCCTCACACACTGGCAAAAGAAACTTTCTCCTAGCTGCTTTCCTTTGAAGCAGAAACACGTTTACATCCTAGCCCCATGGAAGAACCATAGAAATTCGCTTTAGAAAAAGCACTCCTTCTGCTTATAGACCCAGCCAGGAATGGCCTAGCCTGGAATCCCCTGCACCATTCTGCAGCTTTCCAGCTGCCGTCACACACTGGCAAAAGAAACTTTCTCCTAGCTGCTTTCCTTTGAAGCAGAAACACGTTTACATCCTAGCCCCATTGAAGAACCATAGAAATGCCGTTTAGAAAAAGCACTCCTTCTGCTTATAGACCCAGCCAGGAATGGCCTAGCCTGGAATCCCCTGCACCATTCTGCAGCTTTCCAGCTCCCTCACACACTGGCAAAAGAAACTTTCTCCTAGCTGCTTTCCTTTGAAGCAGAAACACGTTTACATCCTAGCCCCATTGAAGAACCATAGAAATGCCGTTTAGAAAAAGCACTCCTTCTGCTTATAGACCCAGCCAGGAATGGCCTAGCCTGGAATCCCCTGCACCATTCTGCAGCTTTCCAGCTGCCGTCACACACTGGCAAAAGAAACTTTCTCCTAGCTGCTTTCCTTTGAAGCAGAAACACGTTTACATCCTAGCCCCATTGAAGAACCATAGAAATTCGGTTTACAAAAAGCACTCCTTCTGCTTATAGACCCAGCCAGGAATGGCCTAGCCTGGAATCCCCTGCACCATTCTGCAACTATCCAGAACCGTCACACACTGGCAAAAGAAACTTTCTCCTAGCTGCTTTCCTTTGAAGCAGAAACACGTTTACATCCTAGCCCCATTGAAGAACCATAGAAATTCGGTGTACAAAAAGCACTCCTTCTGCTTATAGACCCAGCCAGGAATGGCCTAGCCTGGAATCCCCTGCACCATTCTGCAGCTTTCCAGCTCCCTCACACACTGGCAAAAGAAACTTTCTCCTAGCTGCTTTCCTTTGAAGCAGAAACACGTTTACATCCTAGCCCCATTGAAGAACCATAGAAATGCCGTTTAGAAAAAGCACTCCTTCTGCTTATAGACCCAGCCAGGAATGGCCTAGCCTGGAATCCCCTGCACCATTCTGCAGCTTTCCAGCTCCCTCACACACTGGCAAAAGAAACTTTCTCCTAGCTGCTTTCCTTTGAAGCAGAAACACGTTTACATCCTAGCCCCATTGAAGAACCATAGAAATGCCGTTTAGAAAAAGCACTCCTTCTGCTTATAGACCCAGCCAGGAATGGCCTAGCCTGGAATCCCCTGCACCATTCTGCAGCTTTCCAGCTCCCTCACACACTGGCAAAAGAAACTTTCTCCTAGCTGCTTTCCTTTGAAGCAGAAACACGTTTACATCCTAGCCCCATTGAAGAACCATAGAAATGCCGTTTAGAAAAAGCACTCCTTCTGCTTATAGACCCAGCCAGGAATGGCCTAGCCTGGAATCCCCTGCACCATTCTGCAGCTTTCCAGCTCCCTCACACACTGGCAAAAGAAACTTTCTCCTAGCTGCTTTCCTTTGAAGCAGAAACACGTTTACATCCTAGCCCCATTGAAGAACCATAGAAATGCCGTTTAGAAAAAGCACTCCTTCTGCTTATAGACCCAGCCAGGAATGGCCTAGCCTGGAATCCCCTGCACCATTCTGCAGCTTTCCAGCTCCCTCACACACTGGCAAAAGAAACTTTCTCCTAGCTGCTTTCCTTTGAAGCAGAAACACGTTTACATCCTAGCCCCATTGAAGAACCATAGAAATGCCGTTTAGAAAAAGCACTCCTTCTGCTTATAGACCCAGCCAGGAATGGCCTAGCCTGGAATCCCCTGCACCATTCTGCAGCTTTCCAGCTGCGTCACACACTGGCAAAAGAAACTTTCTCCTAGCTGCTTTCCTTTGAAGCAGAAACACGTTTACATCCTAGCCCCAATGAAGAACCATAGAAATGCCGTTTAGAAAAAGCACTCCTTCTGCTTATAGACCCAGCCAGGAATGGCCTAGCCTGGAATCCCCTGCACCATTCTGCAGCTTTCCAGCTCCCTCACACACTGGCAAAAGAAACTTTCTCCTAGCTGCTTTCCTTTGAAGCAGAAACACGTTTACATCCTAGCCCCATTGAAGAACCATAGAAATGCCGTTTAGAAAAAGCACTCCTTCTGCTTATAGACCCAGCCAGGAATGGCCTAGCCTGGAATCCCCTGCACCATTCTGCAGCTTTCCAGCTGCCTCACACACTGGCAAAAGAAACTTTCTCCTAGCTGCTTTCCTTTGAAGCAGAAACACGTTTACATCCTAGCCCCATTGAAGAACCATAGAAATGCCGTTTAGAAAAAGCACTCCTTCTGCTTATAGACCCAGCCAGGAATGGCCTAGCCTGGAATCCCCTGCACCATTCTGCAGCTTTCCAGCTGCGTCACACACTGGCAAAAGAAACTTTCTCCTAGCTGCTTTCCTTTGAAGCAGAAACACGTTTACATCCTAGCCCCATTGAAGAACCATAGAAATGCCGTTTAGAAAAAGCACTCCTTCTGCTTATAGACCCAGCCAGGAATGGCCTAGCCTGGAATCCCCTGCACCATTCTGCAGCTTTCCAGCTCCCTCACACACTGGCAAAAGAAACTTTCTCCTAGCTGCTTTCCTTTGAAGCAGAAACACGTTTACATCCTAGCCCCATTGAAGAACCATAGAAATGCCGTTTAGAAAAAGCACTCCTTCTGCTTATAGACCCAGCCAGGAATGGCCTAGCCTGGAATCCCCTGCACCATTCTGCAGCTTTCCAGCTCCCTCACACACTGGCAAAAGAAACTTTCTCCTAGCTGCTTTCCTTTGAAGCAGAAACACGTTTACATCCTAGCCCCATTGAAGAACCATAGAAATTCCGTTTAGCAAAAAGCACTCCTTCTGCTTATAGACCCAGCCAGGAATGGCCTAGCCTGGAATCCCCTGCACCATTCTGCAGCTTTCCAGCTGCGTCACACACTGGCAAAAGAAACTTTCTCCTAGCTGCTTTCCTTTGAAGCAGAAACACGTTTACATCCTAGCCCCATTGAAGAACCATAGAAATGCCGTTTAGAAAAAGCACTCCTTCTGCTTATAGACCCAGCCAGGAATGGCCTAGCCTGGAATCCCCTGCACCATTCTGCAGCTTTCCAGCTGCGTCACACACTGGGAAAAGAAACTTTCTCCTAGCTGCTTTCCTTTGAAGCAGAAACACGTTTACATCCTAGCCCCATTGAAGAACCATAGAAATGCCGTTTAGAAAAAGCACTCCTTCTGCTTATAGACCCAGCCAGGAATGGCCTAGCCTGGAATCCCCTGCACCATTCTGCAGCTTTCCAGCTCCCTCACACACTGGCAAAAGAAACTTTCTCCTAGCTGCTTTCCTTTGAAGCAGAAACACGTTTACATCCTAGCCCCATTGAAGAACCATAGAAATGCCGTTTAGAAAAAGCACTCCTTCTGCTTATAGACCCAGCCAGGAATGGCCTAGCCTGGAATCCCCTGCACCATTCTGCAGCTTTCCAGCTGCCTCACACACTGGCAAAAGAAACTTTCTCCTAGCTGCTTTCCTTTGAAGCAGAAACACGTTTACATCCTAGCCCCATTGAAGAACCATAGAAATGCCGTTTAGAAAAAGCACTCCTTCTGCTTATAGACCCAGCCAGGAATGGCCTAGCCTGGAATCCCCTGCACCATTCTGCAGCTTTCCAGCTCCGTCACACACTGGCAAAAGAAACTTTCTCCTAGCTGCTTTCCTTTGAAGCAGAAACACGTTTACATCCTAGCCCCATTGAAGAAACATAGAAATTCGTTTACAAAAAGCACTCCTTCTGCTTATAGACCCAGCCAGGAATGGCCTAGCCTGGAATCCCCTGCACCATTCTGCAGCTTTCCAGCTGCGTCACACACTGGCAAAAGAAACTTTCTCCTAGCTGCTTTCCTTTGAAGCAGAAACACGTTTACATCCTAGCCCCATTGAAGAACCATAGAAATTCCGTTTACAAAAAGCACTCCTTCTGCTTATAGACCCAGCCAGGAATGGCCTAGCCTGGAATCCCCTGCACCATTCTGCAGCTTTCCAGCTCCCTCACACACTGGCAAAAGAAACTTTCTCCTAGCTGCTTTCCTTTGAAGCAGAAACACGTTTACATCCTAGCCCCATTGAAGAACCATAGAAATGCCGTTTAGAAAAAGCACTCCTTCTGCTTATAGACCCAGTCAGGAATGACCTAGCCTGGAATCCCCTGCACCATTCTGCAGCTTTCCAGCTCCCTCACACACTGGCAAAAGAAACTTTCTCCTAGCTGCTTTCCTTTGAAGCAGAAACACGTTTACATCCTAGCCCCATTGAAGAACCATAGAAATGCCGTTTAGAAAAAGCACTCCTTCTGCTTATAGACCCAGCCAGGAATGGCCTAGCCTGGAATCCCCTGCACCATTCTGCAGCTTTCCAGCTCCCTCACACACTGGCAAAAGAAACTTTCTCCTAGCTGCTTTCCTTTGAAGCAGAAACACGTTTACATCCTAGCCCCATTGAAGAACCATAGAAATTCGGTTTACAAAAAGCACTCCTTCTGCTTATAGACCCAGCCAGGAATGGCCTAGCCTGGAATCCCCTGCACCATTCTGCAGCTTTCCAGCTGCCGTCACACACTGGCAAAAGAAACTTTCTCCTAGCTGCTTTCCTTTGAAGCAGAAACACGTTTACATCCTAGCCCCATTGAAGAACCATAGAAATGCCGTTTAGAAAAAGCACTCCTTCTGCTTATAGACCCAGTCAGGAATGGCCTAGCCTGGAATCCCCTGCACCATTCTGCAGCTTTCCAGCTGCGTCACACACTGGCAAAAGAAACTTTCTCCTAGCTGCTTTCCTTTGAAGCAGAAACACGTTTACATCCTAGCCCCATTGAAGAACCATAGAAATGCCGTTTAGAAAAAGCACTCCTTCTGCTTATAGACCCAGCCAGGAATGGCCTAGCCTGGAATCCCCTGCACCATTCTGCAGCTTTCCAGCTCCCTCACACACTGGCAAAAGAAACTTTCTCCTAGCTGCTTTCCTTTGAAGCAGAAACACGTTTACATCCTAGCCCCATTGAAGAACCATAGAAATTCGTTTACAAAAAGCATTCCTTCTGCTGATAGACCCAGCCAGGAATGGCCTAGCCTGGAATGCCCTGCACCATTCTGCAGCTTTCCAGCTGCATCACACACTGGCAAAAGAAACTTTCTCCTAGCTGCTTTCCTTTGAAGCAGAAACACGTTTACATCCTAGCCCCATTGAAGAACCATAGAAATGCCGTTTAGAAAAAGCACTCCTTCTGCTTATAGACCCAGTCAGGAATGGCCTAGCCTGGAATCCCCTGCACCATTCTGCAGCTTTCCAGCTCCCTCACACACTGGCAAAAGAAACTTTCTCCTAGCTGCTTTCCTTTGAAGCAGAAACACGTTTACATCCTAGCCCCATTGAAGAACCATAGAAATGCCGTTTAGAAAAAGCACTCCTTCTGCTTATAGACCCAGCCAGGAATGGCCTAGCCTGGAATCCCCTGCACCATTCTGCAGCTTTCCAGCTGCGTCACACACTGGCAAAAGAAACTTTCTCCTAGCTGCTTTCCTTTGAAGCAGAAACACGTTTACATCCTAGCCCCATTGAAGAACCATAGAAATGCCGTTTAGAAAAAGCACTCCTTCTGCTTATAGACCCAGCCAGGAATGGCCTAGCCTGGAATCCCCTGCACCATTCTGTAGCTTTCCAGCTCCCTCACACACTGGCAAAAGAAACTTTCTCCTAGCTGCTTTCCTTTGAAGCAGAAACACGTTTACATCCTAGCCCCATTGAAGAACCATAGAAATGCCGTTTACAAAAAGCACTCCTTCTGCTTATAGACCCAGCCAGGAATGGCCTAGCCTGGAATCCCCTGCACCATTCTGCAGCTTTCCAGCTGCCTCACACACTGGCAAAAGAAACTTTCTCCTAGCTGCTTTCCTTTGAAGCAGAAACACGTTTACATCCTAGCCCCATTGAAGAACCATAGAAATGCCGTTTAGAAAAAGCACTCCTTCTGCTTATAGACCCAGCCAGGAATGGCCTAGCCTGGAATCCCCTGCACCATTCTGCAGCTTTCCAGCTCCCTCACACACTGGCAAAAGAAACTTTCTCCCAGCTGCTTTCCTTTGAAGCAGAAACACGTTTACATCCTAGCCCCATTGAAGAACCATAGAAATGCCGTTTAGAAAAAGCACTCCTTCTGCTTATAGACCCAGCCAGGAATGGCCTAGCCTGGAATCCCCTGCACCATTCTGCAGCTTTCCAGCTCCCTCACACACTGGCAAAAGAAACTTTCTCCTAGCTGCTTTCCTTTGAAGCAGAAACACGTTTACATCCTAGCCCCATTGAAGAACCATAGAAATGCCGTTTAGAAAAAGCACTCCTTCTGCTTATAGACCCAGCCAGGAATGGCCTAGCCTGGAATCCCCTGCACCATTCTGCAGCTTTCCAGCTCCGTCACACACTGGCAAAAGAAACTTTCTCCTAGCTGCTTTCCTTTGAAGCAGAAACACGTTTACATCCTAGCCCCATTGAAGAACCATAGAAATGCCGTTTAGAAAAAGCACTCCTTCTGCTTATAGACCCAGCCAGGAATGGCCTAGCCTGGAATCCCCTGCACCATTCTGCAGCTTTCCAGCTGCCGTCACACACTGGCAAAAGAAACTTTCTCCTAGCTGCTTTCCTTTGAAGCAGAAACACGTTTACATCCTAGCCCCATTGAAGAACCATAGAAATGCCGTTTAGAAAAAGCATTCCTTCTGCTTATAGACCCAGCCAGGAATGGCCTAGCCTGGAATCCCATGCACCATTCTGCAGCTTTCCAGCTGCCTCACACACTGGCAAAAGAAACTTTCTCCTAGCTGCTTTCCTTTGAAGCAGAAACACGTTTACATCCTAGCCCCATTGAAGAACCATAGAAATGCCGTTTAGAAAAAGCACTCCTTCTGCTTATAGACCCAGCCAGGAATGGCCTAGCCTGGAATCCCCTGCACCATTCTGCAGCTTTCCAGCTCCCTCACACACTGGCAAAAGAAACTTTCTCCTAGCTGCTTTCCTTTGAAGCAGAAACACGTTTACATCCTAGCCCCATTGAAGAACCATAGAAATGCCGTTTAGAAAAAGCACTCCTTCTGCTTATAGACCCAGCCAGGAATGGCCTAGCCTGGAATCCCCTGCACCATTCTGCAGCTTTCCAGCTGCGTCACACACTGGCAAAAGAAACTTTCTCCTAGCTGCTTTCCTTTGAAGCAGAAACACGTTTACATCCTAGCCCCATTGAAGAACCATAGAAATGCCGTTTAGAAAAAGCACTCCTTCTGCTTATAGACCCAGCCAGGAATGGCCTAGCCTGGAATCCCCTGCACCATTCTGCAGCTTTCCAGCTGCCGTCACACACTGGCAAAAGAAACTTTCTCCTAGCTGCTTTCCTTTGAAGCAGAAACACGTTTACATCCTAGCCCCATTGAAGAACCATAGAAATGCCGTTTAGAAAAAGCACTCCTTCTGCTTATAGACCCAGTCAGGAATGGCCTAGCCTGGAATCCCCTGCACCATTCTGCAGCTTTCCAGCTCCCTCACACACTGGCAAAAGAAACTTTCTCCTAGCTGCTTTCCTTTGAAGCAGAAACACGTTTACATCCTAGCCCCATTGAAGAACCATAGAAATGCGCTTTAGAAAAAGCACTCCTTCTGCTTATAGACCCAGACAGGAATGGCCTAGCCTGGAATCCTCTGCACCATTCTGCAGCTTTCCAGCTCCCTCACACACTGGCAAAAGAAACTTTCTCCTAGCTGCTTTCCTTTGAAGCAGAAACACGTTTACATCCTAGCCCCATTGAAGAACCATAGAAATGCCGTTTAGAAAAAGCACTCCTTCTGCTTATAGACCCAGCCAGGAATGGCCTAGCCTGGAATCCCCTGCACCATTCTGCAGCTTTCCAGCTGCGTCACACACTGGCAAAAGAAACTTTCTCCTAGCTGCTTTCCTTTGAAGCAGAAACACGTTTACATCCTAGCCCCATTGAAGAACCATAGAAATGCCGTTTAGAAAAAGCACTCCTTCTGCTTATAGACCCAGCCAGGAATGGCCTAGCCTGGAATCCCCTGCACCATTCTGCAGCTTTCCAGCTCCGTCACACACTGGCAAAAGAAACTTTCTCCTAGCTGCTTTCCTTTGAAGCAGAAACACGTTTACATCCTAGCCCCATTGAAGAACCATAGAAATGCCGTTTAGAAAAAGCACTCCTTCTGCTTATAGACCCAGCCAGGAATGGCCTAGCCTGGAATCCCCTGCACCATTCTGCAGCTTTCCAGCTCCCTCACACACTGGCAAAAGAAACTTTCTCCTAGCTGCTTTCCTTTGAAGCAGAAACACGTTTACATCCTAGCCCCATTGAAGAACCATAGAAATTCGTTTAGAAAAAGCACTCCTTCTGCTTATAGACCCAGCCAGGAATGGCCTAGCCTGGAATCCCCTGCACCATTCTGCAGCTTTCCAGCTGCCTCACACACTGGCAAAAGAAACTTTCTCCTAGCTGCTTTCCTTTGAAGCAGAAACACGTTTACATCCTAGCCCCATTGAAGAACCATAGAAATGCCGTTTAGAAAAAGCACTCCTTCTGCTTATAGACCCAGCCAGGAATGGCCTAGCCTGGAATCCCCTGCACCATTCTGCAGCTTTCCAGCTCCCTCACACACTGGCAAAAGAAACTTTCTCCTAGCTGCTTTCCTTTGAAGCAGAAACACGTTTACATCCTAGCCCCATTGAAGAACCATAGAAATGCCGTTTAGAAAAAGCACTCCTTCTGCTTATAGACCCAGCCAGGAATGGCCTAGCCTGGAATCCCCTGCACCATTCTGCAGCTTTCCAGCTGCGTCACACACTGGCAAAAGAAACTTTCTCCTAGCTGCTTTCCTTTGAAGCAGAAACACGTTTACATCCTAGCCCCATTGAAGAACCATAGAAATTCGTTTACAAAAAGCACTCCTTCTGCTTATAGACCCAGCCAGGAATGGCCTAGCCTGGAATCCCCTGCACCATTCTGCAGCTTTCCAGCTGCCTCACACACTGGCAAAAGAAACTTTCTCCTAGCTGCTTTCCTTTGAAGCAGAAACACGTTTACATCCTAGCCCCATTGAAGAACCATAGAAATTCGCTTTACAAAAAGCACTCCTTCTGCTTATAGACCCAGCCAGGAATGGCCTAGCCTGGAATCCCCTGCACCATTCTGCAGCTTTCCAGCTGCATCACACACTGGCAAAAGAAACTTTCTCCTAGCTGCTTTCCTTTGAAGCAGAAACACGTTTACATCCTAGCCCCATTGAAGAACCATAGAAATGCCGTTTAGAAAAAGCACTCCTTCTGCTTATAGACCCAGCCAGGAATGGCCTAGCCTGGAATCCCCTGCACCATTCTGCAGCTTTCCAGCTCCCTCACACACTGGCAAAAGAAACTTTCTCCTAGCTGCTTTCCTTTGAAGCAGAAACACGTTTACATCCTAGCCCCATTGAAGAACCATAGAAATGCCGTTTAGAAAAAGCACTCCTTCTGCTTATAGACCCAGCCAGGAATGGCCTAGCCTGGAATCCCCTGCACCATTCTGCAGCTTTCCAGCTGCGTCACACACTGGCAAAAGAAACTTTCTCCTAGCTGCTTTCCTTTGAAGCAGAAACACGTTTACATCCTAGCCCCATTGAAGAACCATAGAAATTCGGTTTACAAAAAGCACTCCTTCTGCTTATAGACCCAGCCAGGAATGGCCTAGCCTGGAATCCCCTGCACCATTCTGTAGCTTTCCAGCTCCCTCACACACTGGCAAAAGAAACTTTCTCCTAGCTGCTTTCCTTTGAAGCAGAAACACGTTTACATCCTAGCCCCATTGAAGAACCATAGAAATGCCGTTTACAAAAAGCACTCCTTCTGCTTATAGACCCAGCCAGGAATGGCCTAGCCTGGAATCCCCTGCACCATTCTGCAGCTTTCCAGCTGCGGTCACACACTGGCAAAAGAAACTTTCTCCTAGCTGCTTTCCTTTGAAGCAGAAACACGTTTACATCCTAGCCCCATTGAAGAACCATAGAAATTCCGTTTACAAAAAGCACTCCTTCTGCTTATAGACCCAGCCAGGAATGGCCTAGCCTGGAATCCCCTGCACCATTCTGCAGCTTTCCAGCTCCCTCACACACTGGCAAAAGAAACTTTCTCCTAGCTGCTTTCCTTTGAAGCAGAAACACGTTTACATCCTAGCCCCATTGAAGAACCATAGAAATGCCGTTTAGAAAAAGCACTCCTTCTGCTTATAGACCCAGCCAGGAATGGCCTAGCCTGGAATCCCCTGCACCATTCTGCAGCTTTCCAGCTCCCTCACACACTGGCAAAAGAAACTTTCTCCTAGCTGCTTTCCTTTGAAGCAGAAACACGTTTACATCCTAGCCCCATTGAAGAACCATAGAAATGCCGTTTACAAAAAGCACTCCTTCTGCTTATAGACCCAGCCAGGAATGGCCTAGCCTGGAATCCCCTGCACCATTCTGCAGCTTTCCAGCTCCCTCACACACTGGCAAAAGAAACTTTCTCCTAGCTGCTTTCCTTTGAAGCAGAAACACGTTTACATCCTAGCCCCATTGAAGAACCATAGAAATGTCGTTTACAAAAAGCACTCCTTCTGCGTGTAGACCCAGCCAGGAATGGCCTAGCCTGGAATCCCCTGCACCATTCTGCAGCTTTCCAGCTGCCTCACACACTGGCAAAAGAAACTTTCTCCTAGCTGCTTTCCTTTGAAGCAGAAACACGTTTACATCCTAGCCCCATTGAAGAACCATAGAAATTCGTTTAGAAAAAGCACTCCTTCTGCTTATAGACCCAGTCAGGAATGGCCTAGCCTGGAATCCCCTGCACCATTCTGCAGCTTTCCAGCTGCCTCACACACTGGCAAAAGAAACTTTCTCCTAGCTGCTTTCCTTTGAAGCAGAAACACGTTTACATCCTAGCCCCATTGAAGAACCATAGAAATGCCGTTTAGAAAAAGCACTCCTTCTGCTTGTAGACCCAGCCAGGAATGGCCTAGCCTGGAATCCCCTGCACCATTCTGCAGCTTTCCAGCTCCCTCACACACTGGCAAAAGAAACTTTCTCCTAGCTGCTTTCCTTTGAAGCAGAAACACGTTTACATCCTAGCCCCATTGAAGAACCATAGAAATTCGGTTTACAAAAAGCACTCCTTCTGCTTATAGACCCAGCCAGGAATGGCCTAGCCTGGAATCCCCTGCACCATTCTGTAGCTTTCCAGCTGCGTCACACACTGGCAAAAGAAACTTTCTCCTAGCTGCTTTCCTTTGAAGCAGAAACACGTTTACATCCTAGCCCCATTGAAGAACCATAGAAATGCCGTTTAGAAAAAGCACTCCTTCTGCTTATAGACCCAGCCAGGAATGGCCTAGCCTGGAATCCCCTGCACCATTCTGCAGCTTTCCAGCTCCCTCACACACTGGCAAAAGAAACTTTCTCCTAGCTGCTTTCCTTTGAAGCAGAAACACGTTTACATCCTAGCCCCATTGAAGAACCATAGAAATTCGGTTTACAAAAAGCACTCATTCTGCTTATAGACCCAGCCAGGAATGGCCTAGCCTGGAATCCCCTGCACCATTCTGTAGCTTTCCAGCTCCCTCACACACTGGCAAAAGAAACTTTCTCCTAGCTGCTTTCCTTTGAAGCAGAAACACGTTTACATCCTAGCCCCATTGAAGAACCATAGAAATTCCGTTTAGAAAAAGCACTCCTTCTGCTTATAGACCCAGCCAGGAATGGCCTAGCCTGGAATCCCCTACACCATTCTGCAGCTTTCCAGCTGCGTCACACACTGGCAAAAGAAACTTTCTCCTAGCTGCTTTCCTTTGAAGCAGAAACACGTTTACATCCTAGCCCCATTGAAGAACCATAGAAATTCGTTTAGAAAAAGCACTCCTTCTGCTTATAGACCCAGCCAGGAATGGCCTAGCCTGGAATCCCCTGCACCATTCTGCAGCTTTCCAGCTCCCTCACACACTGGCAAAAGAAACTTTCTCCTAGCTGCTTTCCTTTGAAGCAGAAACACGTTTACATCCTAGCCCCATTGAAGAACCATAGAAATGCCGTTTAGAAAAAGCACTCCTTCTGCTTATAGACCCAGTCAGGAATGACCTAGCCTGGAATCCCCTGCACCATTCTGCAGCTTTCCAGCTGCGTCACACACTGGCAAAAGAAACTTTCTCCTAGCTGCTTTCCTTTGAAGCAGAAACACGTTTACATCCTAGCCCCATTGAAGAACCATAGAAATGCCGTTTAGAAAAAGCACTCCTTCTGCGTGTAGACCCAGCCAGGAATGGCCTAGCCTGGAATCCCCTGCACCATTCTGCAGCTTTCCAGCTGCGTCACACACTGGCAAAAGAAACTTTCTCCTAGCTGCTTTCCTTTGAAGCAGAAACACGTTTACATCCTAGCCCCATTGAAGAACCATAGAAATGCCGTTTAGAAAAAGCACTCCTTCTGCTTATAGACCCAGTCAGGAATGACCTAGCCTGGAATCCCCTACACCATTCTGCAGCTTTCCAGCTCCGTCACACACTGGCAAAAGAAACTTTCTCCTAGCTGCTTTCCTTTGAAGCAGAAACACGTTTACATCCTAGCCCCATTGAAGAACCATAGAAATTCGCTTTACAAAAAGCACTCCTTCTGCTTATAGACCCAGCCAGGAATGGCCTAGCCTGGAATCCCCTGCACCATTCTGCAGCTTTCCAGCTCCCTCACACACTGGCAAAAGAAACTTTCTCCTAGCTGCTTTCCTTTGAAGCAGAAACACGTTTACATCCTAGCCCCATTGAAGAACCATAGAAATTCGGTTTACAAAAAGCACTCCTTCTGCGTGTAGACCCAGCCAGGAATGGCCTAGCCTGGAATCCCCTGCACCATTCTGCAGCTTTCCAGCTGTGTCACACACTGGCAAAAGAAACTTTCTCCTAGCTGCTTTCCTTTGAAGCAGAAACACGTTTACATCCTAGCCCCATTGAAGAACCATAGAAATGCCGTTTAGAAAAAGCACTCCTTCTGCTTATAGACCCAGCCAGGAATGGCCTAGCCTGGAATCCCCTGCACCATTCTGCAGCTTTCCAGCTCCCTCACACACTGGCAAAAGAAACTTTCTCCTAGCTGCTTTCCTTTGAAGCAGAAACACGTTTACATCCTAGCCCCATTGAAGAACCATAGAAATTCGTTTAGCAAAAAGCACTCCTTCTGCTTATAGACCCAGTCAGGAATGGCCTAGCCTGGAATCCCCTGCACCATTCTGCAGCTTTCCAGCTGCCTCACACACTGGCAAAAGAAACTTTCTCCTAGCTGCTTTCCTTTGAAGCAGAAACACGTTTACATCCTAGCCCCATTGAAGAACCATAGAAATTCGTTTAGAAAAAGCACTCCTTCTGCTTATAGACCCAGCCAGGAATGGCCTAGCCTGGAATCCCCTGCACCATTCTGCAGCTTTCCAGCTCCCTCACACACTGGCAAAAGAAACTTTCTCCTAGCTGCTTTCCTTTGAAGCAGAAACACGTTTACATCCTAGCCCCATTGAAGAACCATAGAAATTCGGTTTACAAAAAGCACTCATTCTGCTTATAGACCCAGCCAGGAATGGCCTAGCCTGGAATCCCCTGCACCATTCTGCAGCTTTCCAGCTGCGTCACACACTGGCAAAAGAAACTTTCTCCTAGCTGCTTTCCTTTGAAGCAGAAACACGTTTACATCCTAGCCCCATTGAAGAACCATAGAAATGCCGTTTAGAAAAAGCACTCCTTCTGCTTATAGACCCAGTCAGGAATGGCCTAGCCTGGAATCCCCTGCACCATTCTGCAGCTTTCCAGCTCCCTCACACACTGGCAAAAGAAACTTTCTCCTAGCTGCTTTCCTTTGAAGCAGAAACACGTTTACATCCTAGCCCCATTGAAGAACCATAGAAATTCGCTTTAGAAAAAAGCACTCCTTCTGCTTATAGACCCAGTCAGGAATGGCCTAGCCTGGAATCCCCTGCACCATTCTGCAGCTTTCCAGCTGCCGTCACACACTGGCAAAAGAAACTTTCTCCTAGCTGCTTTCCTTTGAAGCAGAAACACGTTTACATCCTAGCCCCATTGAAGAACCATAGAAATTCGGTTTACAAAAAGCACTCCTTCTGCTTATAGACCCAGCCAGGAATGGCCTAGCCTGGAATCCCCTGCACCATTCTGCAGCTTTCCAGCTCCCTCACACACTGGCAAAAGAAACTTTCTCCTAGCTGCTTTCCTTTGAAGCAGAAACACGTTTACATCCTAGCCCCATTGAAGAAACATAGAAATTCGTTTAACAAAAAGCACTCCTTCTGCTTATAGACCCAGCCAGGAATGGCCTAGCCTGGAATCCCCTGCACCATTCTGCAGCTTTCCAGCTGCGTCACACACTGGCAAAAGAAACTTTCTCCTAGCTGCTTTCCTTTGAAGCAGAAACACGTTTACATCCTAGCCCCATTGAAGAACCATAGAAATGCCGTTTAGAAAAAGCACTCCTTCTGCTTATAGACCCAGCCAGGAATGGCCTAGCCTGGAATCCCCTGCACCATTCTGCAGCTTTCCAGCTGCGTCACACACTGGCAAAAGAAACTTTCTCCTAGCTGCTTTCCTTTGAAGCAGAAACACGTTTACATCCTAGCCCCATTGAAGAACCATAGAAATTCGCTTTAGAAAAAGCACTCCTTCTGCTTGTAGACCCAGCCAGGAATGGCCTAGCCTGGAATCCCCTGCACCATTCTGCAGCTTTCCAGCTCCCTCACACACTGGCAAAAGAAACTTTCTCCTAGCTGCTTTCCTTTGAAGCAGAAACACGTTTACATCCTAGCCCCATTGAAGAACCATAGAAATTCGGTTTACAAAAAGCACTCCTTCTGCTTGTAGACCCAGCCAGGAATGGCCTAGCCTGGAATCCCCTGCACCATTCTGCAGCTTTCCAGCTGCGTCACACACTGGCAAAAGAAACTTTCTCCTAGCTGCTTTCCTTTCAAGCAGAAACACGTTTACATCCTAGCCCCTTTGAAGACTCATAGAAATGCCCTTTAGAAAAAGCACTCCTTCTGCTTATAGTCCCAGCCAGGAATGGCCTAGTCTGGAATCCCCTGCATCATTCTGTAGCTTTCCAGCTCCCTCACACACTGGCAAAAGAAACTTTCTCCTAGCTGCTTTCCTTTGAAGCAGAAACACGTTTACATCCTAGCCCCATTGAAGAACCATAGAAATGCCATTTAGAAAAAGCACTCCTTCTGCCTTATAGACTCAGTCAGGAATGACCTAGCCTGGAGTCCCCTACACCATTCTGCAGCTTTCCAGCTCCCTCACACACTGGCAAAAGAAACTTTCTCCTAGCTGCTTTCCTTTTGAAGCAGAAACACGTTTACATCCTAGCCCCATTGAAGAACCACAGAAATTTGCTTTACAAAAAGCACTCCTTCTGCTTATAGACCCAGTCAGGAATGACCTAGCCTGGAATCCCCAGCACCATTCTGTAGTTTTCCAGCTCCCTCACACGCTGGCAAAAGAAACTTTCTCCTGGCTCCTTTCCTTTGAAGCAGAAACACTTTACATCCTAGCCCCATTGAAGAACCATAGAAATTCACTTTACAAAAAGCACTCCTTCTCCGTGTAGACCCAGCCAGGAATGGCCTAGCCTGGAATGCTCTGCACCATTCTGAAGCTTTCCAGCTGCGTAACACACTGGCAAAAGAAACTTTCTCCTAGCTGCTTTCCTTTCAAGCAGAAACACGTTTACATCCTAGCCCCTTTGAAGACCCATAGAAATGCCCTTTAGAAAAAGCACTCCTTCTGCTTATAGACCCAGCCAGGAATGGCCTAATCTGGAATCCCCTGCATCATTCTGTAGTTTTCCAGCTCCCTCACACACTGGCAAAAGAAACTTTCTCCTGGCTCCTTTCCTTTGAAGCAGAAACACATTTACATCCTAGCCCCATTGAAGAACCATAGAAATTCGGTTTACAAAAAGCACTCCTTCTCCGTGTAGACCCAGCCAGGAATGGCCTAGCCTGGAATCCCCTGCACGATTCTGTAGCTTTCCAGCTGCATAACACCCTGGCAAAAGAAACTTTCTCCTAGCTGCTTTCCTTTGAAGCAGAAACACGTTTACATCCTAGCCCCATTGAGGAACCATAGAAATTCGCTTTACAAAAAGCACTCCTTCTGCGTGTAGATCCAGCCAGGAAGGGCCTGGCCTGGAATCCCCTGCACCATTCTGCAGCTTTCCAGCCCCCACACACACTGGCAAAAGAAACTTTCTCCTAGCTGCTTTCCTTTGAAGCAGAAACACGTTTACATCCTAGCCCCATTGAAGAACCAGAGAAATGCCCTTTAGAAAAAAGCACTCCTTCTGCGTGTAGACCCAGCCAGGAATGGCCTAGCCTGGAATCCCCTGCACCATTCTGTAGTTTTCCAGCTCCCTCACACACTGGCAAAAGAAACTTTCTCCTAGCTGCTTTCCTTTGAAGCAGAAACACGTTTACATCCTAGCCCCATTGAAGAACCATAGAAATTCGGTTTACAAAAAGCACTCATTCTGCTTATAGACCCTGCCAGGAATGGCCTAGCCTGGAATCCCCTACACCATTCTGCAGCTTTCCAGCTGCATAACACCCTGGCAAAAGAAACTTTCTCCTAGCTGCTTTCCTTTGAAGCAGAAACACGTTTACATCCTAGCCCCATTGAAGAACCATAGAAATTCGGTTTACAAAAAGCACTCATTCTGCTTATAGACCCTGCCAGGAATGGCCTAGCCTGGAATCCCCTACACCATTCTGCAGCTTTCCAGCTGCGTCAGACACTGGCAAAAGAAACTTTCTCCTAGCTGCTTTCCTTTGAAGCAGAAACACATTTACATCCTAGCCCCATTGAAGAACCATAGAAATGTCGTTTAGAAAAAGCACTCCTTCTGCTTATAGACCCAGTCAGGAATGACCAAGCCTGGAATCCCCTGCACCATTCTGCAGCTTTCCAGCGACGTAACACACTGGCAAAAGAAACTTTCTCCTGGCTCCTTTCCTTTGAAGCAGAAACACGTTTACATGCTAGCCCCATTGAAGAACCATAGAAATTCGCTTTACAAAAAGCACTCCTTCTGCTTTTAGACCCAGTCAGGAATGGCCTAGCCTGGAATCCCCTACACCATTCTGCAGCTTTCCAGCTGCATAACACACTGGCAAAAGAAACTTTCTCCTAGCTGCTTTCCTTTGAAGCAGAAACACGTTTACATCCTAGCCCCACTGAAGAACCATACAAATTCGCTATATAAAAAGCACTCCTTCTGCTTATAGACCCAGCCAGGAATGGCCTAGCCTGGAATCCCCTGCACCATTCCCTAGCTTTGCAGCTCCCTCACACACTGGCAAAAGAAACTTTCTCCTAGCTGCTTTCCTTTGAAGCAGAAACACGTTTACATCCTAGCCCCATTGAAGAACCATAGAAATGCCCTTTAGAAAAAGCACTCCTTCTGCTTATAGACCCAGTCAGGAATGACCTAGCCTGGAATCCCCTGCACCATTCTGCAGCTTTCCAGCTGCGTAACACACTGGCAAAAGAAACTTTCTCCTAGCTGCTTTCCTTTGAAGCAGAAACACGTTTACATCCTAGCCCCATTGAAGAACCATAGAAATGCCGTTTAGAAAAAGTACTCCTTCTGCGTTTAGACCCAGCCAGGAATGGCCTAGCCTGGAATCCCCTGCACCATTCTGCAGCTTTCCAGCTGCGTAACACACTGGCAAAAGAAACTTTCTCCTAGCTGCTTTCCTTTGAAGCAGAAACACGTTTACATCCTAGCCCCATTGAAGAACCATAGAAATGCCCTTTAGAAAAAGCACTCCTTCTGCTTATAGACTCAGTCAGGAATGACCTAGCCTGGAGTCCCCTACACCATTCTGCAGCTTTCCAGCTCCCTCACACACTGGCAAAAGAAACTTTCTCCTAGCTGCTTTCCTTTGAAGCAGAAACACGTTTACATCCTAGCCCCATTGAAGAACCATAGAAATTCGCTTTACAAAAAGCACACCTTCTGCGTGTAGATCCAGCCAGGAAGGGCCTGGCCTGGAATCCCCTGCACCATTCTGCAGCTTTCCAGCTCCCTCACACACTGGCAAAAGAAACTTTCTCCTAGCTGCTTTCCTTTGAAGCAGAAACACGTTTACATCCTAGCCCCATTGAAGAACCAGAGAAATGCCCTTTAGAAAAAGCACTCCTTCTGCGTGTAGACCCAGCCAGGAATGGCCTAGCCTGGAATCCCCTGCACCATTCTGTAGTTTTCCAGCTCCCTCACACACTGGCAAAAGAAACTTTCTCCTAGCTGCTTTCCTATGAAGCAGAAACACGTTTACATCCTAGCCCCATTGAAGAACCATAGAAATTCGGTTTACAAAAAGCACTCCTTCTGCTTATAGACCCTGCCAGGAATGGCCTAGCCTGGAATCCCCTACACCATTCTGCAGCTTTCCAGCTGCGTCAGACACTGGCAAAAGAAACTTTCTCCTAGCTGCTTTCCTTTGAAGCAGAAACACATTTACATCCTAGCCCCATTGAAGAAGCATAGAAATGTCGTTTAGAAAAAGCACTCCTTCTGCTTATAGACCCAGTCAGGAATGACCTAGCCTGGAATCCCCTGCACCATTCTGCAGCTTTCCAGCTACGTAACACACTGGCAAAAGAAACTTTCTCCTGGCTCCTTTCCTTTGAAGCAGAAACACGTTTACATGCTAGCCCCATTGAAGAACCATAGAAATTCGCTTTACAAAAAGCACTCCTTCTGCTTTTAGACCCAGTCAGGAATGGCCTAGCCTGGAATCCCCTACACCATTCTGCAGCTTTCCAGCTGCATAACACACTGGCAAAAGAAACTTTCTCCTAGCTGCTTTCCTTTGAAGCAGAAACACTTGACATCCTAGCCCCACTGAAGAACCATACAAATTCGCTATATAAAAAGCACTCCTTCTGCTTATAGACCCAGCCAGGAATGGCCTAGCCTGGAATCCCCTGCACCATTCCCTAGCTTTGCAGCTCCCTCACACACTGGCAAAAGAAACTTTCTCCTAGCTGCTTTCCTTTGAAGCAGAAACACGTTTACATCCTAGCCCCATTGAAGAACCATAGAAATGCCCTTTAGAAAAAGCACTCCTTCTGCTTATAGACCCAGTCAGGAATGACCTAGCCTGGAATCCCCTGCACCATTCTGCAGCTTTCCAGCTGCGTAACACACTGGCAAAAGAAACTTTCTCCTAGCTGCTTTCCTTTGAAGCAGAAACACGTTTACATCCTAGCCCCATTGAAGAACCATAGAAATGCCCTTTAGAAAAAGCACTCCTTCTGCTTATAGACTCAGTCAGGAATGACCTAGCCTGGAGTCCCCTACACCATTCTGCAGCTTTCCAGCTCCCTCACACACTGGCAAAAGAAACTTTCTCCTAGCTGCTTTCCTTTGAAGCAGAAACACGTTTACATCCTAGCCCCATTGAAGAACCATAGAAATTCGGTTTACAAAAAGCACTCATTCTGCTTATATACCCAGCCAGGAATGGCCTAGCCTGGAATCCCCTGCACCATTCTGTAGCTTTCCAGCTGCGTCACACACTGGCAAAAGAAACTTTCTCCTAGCTGCATTCCTTTGAAGCAGAAACACGTTTACATCCTAGCCCCATTGAAGAACCATAGAAATTCGGTTTACAAAAAGCACTCCTTCTGCGTGTAGACCCAGTCAGGAATGGCCTAGCCTGGAATGCTCTGCACCATTCTGCAGCTTTCCAGCTGCATAACACCCTGGCAAAAGAAACTTTCTCCTACCTGCTTTCCTTTGAAGCAGAAACACGTTTACATCCTAGCCCCATTGAAGAACCGTAGAAATGCCGTTTACAAAAAGCACTCCTTCTGCTTATTAATCCAGTCAAGAATGACCTAGCCTGGAATCCCCTACACCATTCTGCAGCTTTCCAGCTGCATAACACCCTGGCAAAAGAAACTTTCTCCTAGCTGCTTTCCTTTGAAGCAGAAACACGTTTACATCCTAGCCCCATTGAAGAACCATAGAAATGCCCTTTAGAAAATGCACTTCTTCTGCGTGTAGACCCAACCAGTAATGGCCTAGCATGGAATCCCCTGCACCATTCTGCAGCTCTGCAGCTCCCTCACACACTGGCAAAAGAAACTTTCTCCTGGCTCCTTTCCTTTGAAGCAGAAACACGTTTACATCCTAGCCCCATTGAGGAACCATAGAAATTCGGTTTACAAAAAGCACTCCTTCTGCGTGTAGACCCAGCCAGGAATGGCCTAGCCAGGAATCCCCTACACCATTCTGCAGCTTTCCAGCTGTGTCACACACTGGCAAAAGAAACTCTCTCCCAGCTGCTTTCCTTTGAAGCAGAAACACGTTTATATCCTAGCCCCACTGAAGAACCATAGAAATTCGCTTTACAAAAAGCACTCCTTCTGCTTTTAGACCCAGCCAGGAATGGCCTAGCCTGGAATCCCCTGCACCATTCTGTAGCTTTCCAGCTGCGTCACACACTGGTAAAAGAAACTTTCTCCTGGCTGCTTTTCTTTGAAGCAGAAACACGTTTACATCCTAGCCCCATTGAAGAACCATAGAAATGCCGTTTAGAAAAAGCACTCCTTCTGCTTATAGACTCAGTCAGGAATGACCTAGCCTGGAATCCCCAGCACCATTCTGTAGTTTTCCAGCTCCCTCACACACTGGCAAAAGAAACTTTCTCCTAGCTGCTTTCCTTTGAAGCAGAAACACGTTTACATCCTAGCCCCATTGAAGAACCATAGAAATGCCGTTTAGAAAAAGCACTCCTTCTGCGTGTAGACCCAGCCAGGAATGGCCTAGCCTGGAATCCCCTGCACCATTCTGCAGCTTTCCAGCTGCATAACACCCTGGCAAAAGAAACTTTCTCCTAGCTGCTTTCCTTTGAAGCAGAAACACGTTTACATCCTAGCCCCATTGAAGAACCATAGAAATGCCCTTTAGAAAATGCACTTCTTCTGCGTGTAGACCCAACCAGTAAAGGCCTAGTCTGGAATCCCCTGCACCATTCTGCAGCTTTGCAGCTCCCTCACACCCTGGCAAAAGAAACTTTCTCCTAGCTGCTTTCCTTTGAAGCAGAAACACGTTTACATCCTAGCCCCATTGAAGAACCATAGAAATGCCCTTTAGAAAATGCACTTCTTCTGCGTGTAGACCCAACCAGTAAAGGCCTAGCCTGGAATCCCCTGCACCATTCTGCAGCTTTCCAGCTGCGTAACACACTGGCAAAAGAAACTTTCTCCTAGCTGCTTTCCTTTGAAGCAGAAACACGTTTACATCCTAGCCCCATTGAAGAACCATAGAAATGCCCTTTAGAAAAAGTACTCCTTCTGCGTGTAGACCCAGCCAGGAATGGCCTAGCCTGGAATCCCCTGCACCATTCTGCAGCTTTCCAGCTGCGTAACACACTGGCAAAAGAAACTTTCTCCTAGCTGCTTTCCTTTGAAGCAGAAACACGTTTACATCCTAGCCCCATTGAAAAACCATAGAAATTCGCTTTACAAAAAGCACACCTTCTGCATGTATTCCCAGCCAGGAATGGCCTAGTCTGGAATCCCCTGCATCATTCTGTAGCTTTCCAGCTCCCTCACACACTGGCAAAAGAAACTTTCTCCTAGCTGCTTTCCTTTGAAGCAGAAACACGTTTACATCCTAGCCCCATTGAAGAACCATAGAAATGCCATTTAGAAAAAGCACTCCTTCTGCTTATAGACTCAGTCAGGAATGACCTAGCCTGGAGTCCCCTACACCATTCTGCAGCTTTCCAGCTCCCTCACACACTGGCAAAAGAAACTTTCTCCTAGCTGCTTTCCTTTGAAGCAGAAACACGTTTACATCCTAGCCCCATTGAAGAACCACAGAAATTTGCTTTACAAAAAGCACTCCTTCTCCGTGTAGACCCAGGCAGGAATGGCCTAGCCTGGAATGCTCTGCACCATTCTGAAGCTTTCCAGCTGCGTAACACACTGGCAAAAGAAACTTTCTCCTAGCTGCTTTCCTTTCAAGCAGAAACACGTTTACATCCTAGCCCCTTTGAAGACCCATAGAAATGCCCTTTAGAAAAAGCACTCCTTCTGCTTATAGACCCAGCCAGGAATGGCCTAATCTGGAATCCCCTGCATCATTCTGTAGTTTTCCAGCTCCCTCACACACTGGCACAAGAAACTTTCTCCTGGCTCCTTTCCTTTGAAGCAGAAACACATTTACATCCTAGCCCCATTGAAGAACCATAGAAATTCGGTTTACAAAAAGCACTCCTTCTCCGTGTAGACCCAGCCAGGAATGGCCTAGCCTGGAATCCCCTGCACGATTCTGTAGCTTTCCAGCTGCATAACACCCTGGCAAAAGAAACTTTCTCCTAGCTGCTTTCCTTTGAAGCAGAAACACGTTTACATCCTAGCCCCATTGAAGAACCATAGAAATTCGCTTTACAAAAAGCACTCCTTCTGCGTGTAGATCCAGCCAGGAAGGGCCTGGCCTGGAATCCCCTGCACCATTCTGCAGCTTTCCAGCTCCCTCACACACTGGCAAAAGAAACTTTCTCCTAGCTGCTTTCCTTTGAAGCAGAAACACGTTTACATCCTAGCCCCATTGAAGAACCAGAGAAATGCCCTTTAGAAAAAGCACTCCTTCTGCGTGTAGACCCAGCCAGGAATGGCCTAGCCTGGAATCCCCTGCACCATTCTGTAGTTTTCCAGCTCCCTCACACACTGGCAAAAGAAACTTTCTCCTAGCTGCTTTCCTTTGAAGCAGAAACACGTTTACATCCTAGCCCCATTGAAGAACCATAGAAATTCGGTTTACAAAAAGCACTCATTCTGCTTATAGACCCTGCCAGGAATGGCCTAGCCTGGAATCCCCTACACCATTCTGCAGCTTTCCAGCTGCGTCACACACTGGCAAAAGAAACTTTCTCCTAGCTGCTTTCCTTTGAAGCAGAAACACATTTACATCCTAGCCCCATTGAAGAACCATAGAAATGTCGTTTAGAAAAAGCACTCCTTCTGCTTATAGACCCAGTCAGGAATGACCTATCCTGGAATCCCCTGCACCATTCTGCAGTTTTCCAGCTACGTAACACACTGGCAAAAGAAACTTTCTCCTGGCTCCTTTCCTTTGAAGCAGAAACACGTTTACATGCTAGCCCCATTGAAGAACCATAGAAATTCGCTTTACAAAAAGCACTCCTTCTGCTTTTAGACCCAGTCAGGAATGGCCTAGCCTGGAATCCCCTACACCATTCTGCAGCTTTCCAGCTGCATAACACACTGGCAAAAGAAACTTTCTCCTAGCTGCTTTCCTTTGAAGCAGAAACACGTTTACATCCTAGCCCCATTGAAGAACCATAGAAATGCCGTTTAGAAAAAGCACTCCTTCTGCGTGTAGACCCAGCCAGGAATGGCCTAGCCTGGAATCCCCTGCACCATTCTGTAGTTTTCCAGCTCCCTCACACACTGGCAAAAGAAACTTTCTCCTAGCTGCTTTCCTTTGAAGCAGAAACACGTTTACATCCTAGCCCCATTGAAGAACCATAGAAATTCGGTTTACAAAAAGCACTCCTTCTGCGTGTAGACCCAGCCAGGAATGGCCTGGCCTGGAATCCCCTGCACCATTCTGCAGCTGTCCAGCTGCGTCACA
The DNA here is from genome assembly GCF_015220805.1 of Pogoniulus pusillus. Lineage (NCBI taxonomy): Eukaryota > Metazoa > Chordata > Aves > Piciformes > Lybiidae > Pogoniulus > Pogoniulus pusillus. The sequence continues at coordinate 52,805 of NW_026974724.1, forward strand.
CACTGGCAAAAGTATCTTTCTCCTAGCTGCTTTCCTATGAAGCAGAAACACGTTTACATCCTAGCCCCATTGAAGAACCATAGAAATTCGCTTTACAAAAAGCACTCCTTCTGCTTATAGACCCAGCCAGGAATGACCTAGCCTGGAATCCCCTGCACCATTCTGTAGCTTTCCAGCTCCCTCACACACTGGCAAAAGAAACTTTCTCCTAGCTGCTTTCCTTTGAAGCAGAAACACGTTTACATCCTAGCCCCACTGAAGAACCATAGAAATTCGCTTTACAAAAAGCACTCCTTCTGCTTATAGACCTGTTGGGAATCACGTTCGGTGGAGCGCTATGGGAAGATGACTCTTTGGTCACCAATATGGTTAGATGGTCAAATCCCCTTTATTTCCGTGATACAGTGACTTATATGCATTCTAGCAAGAGGCGTGCTCAGCTTAAGACTGGTTACAGTCAGAGGGTCCAGAGTTACATGTAAGGTGTGCATAGGTTAACTTATCACAACATTCTAAGGGTCAGCCTTCCAGACCACCCACTCCAGCCCCCTTGGTTATCTAGTCTCTGCCTACTGCATCTGTGTGTGGGGTGCTCAGTTGTTTACATCTCGATTTCCTGGCCCCGCTGGGAACCAAGGACGTTCTCAGCGCCAGTTACCCATGTTTATGACTTTATGTCCTCGACTGGTGAGAAATTCTTCCACAATTCCCTCTTTTTCTTTTGAGCAACCCACACCTGGCTAACTACCTTAGTTAAGCTCTTCTTAATGCAAGCAAAGACAATACAAGCGCATAGCAGAATTATTATGAAAATGACAAATAGCTGTAAGCCTTCTCCTAATAAGCTGCTTAACCACCCCAGGATTGTCCCAAACAGGTTCTGCAACCAGTCATCAAAAGTCGATGTTTCCTTTTCGATCTTGTCAATACGGCCTTTCTACCAGGTTATACTCTTGTGAATGGACTCACCATGATCTGATAAATTCAAACAACACATCCCTTCGAAGTCCTGGCAGCCATGTCCTTGGGCTAGCAAAAGAAAATCAACGGTTGCTCGATTTTGCAATAGGGCATGACGAAGGCTATTTTGATCAACCAATAGTTGTCCTAAAACCTTTGTGGTGACATTGGCTTGTTTTGCTGACCAACACGTGAGTCTCTCTAGCTGTACTAATGCTTTTCCAGCTGCTCCTCCTGGTAGAAATACAGCTAAGGCAACACGAGCAGCTGTGGATAATAATTGAACGTTGTCATTGCAATTAGGACTCAATTCTAAAGATCGCTTAGACCGGCGTTGGGCTAGGTCCCTGAGCTGACTAAGATGAGGGGCAAACATTGTCAGTTTACCCAGATAACATGGACCTCCATAAACGTTCTTTGGTATGCCTTGCCAGGCTCTATCACCACAAATAAGGAACACACCAGTGGGAAGTGCCTTAGCGGTTCTGTTGTTCCACAACAGATGACCTCGGCCCTTTCTTGATGCTTTAACACCATAGCACCGATTGTTTGCTCCAAAAGCACCTAAAGGTCTAATATGGGCCTTGTCACTGTCGTTTGAACCGCAGTGTCCGTCCTCGTTGCTAAGGAAGTTATCATAGGCTGTTTAACACAGGGGTGAATGGTGCAGCTACAAATCAACAGTCCTACAATCAAAAGGAATAAACCTGTTAGAGCTTTCATCAGTAGCATTAGTCTGGCAAGCTAACAACCCAAGCTTAGCTAACAATCCCAAAAGCTATTTCTGCAAGCGACAGTAAGTCATTCGTTCAGAAACCCAAAAGTGCAGACGAACATCACAGTCACAGGAGAGTGCAGGTGTGCCACGTCTTCGCTGGCTCTGTGTGGCAGTCGATGCTGCAGACTCGCAGATCACTCAGCTGTCGAGTATTCTTCTCAGACTCCCATAGTTCTGGTTCACTTGATGTTCTCATTACACTCCTTAGCTATGAGCTGTGTCTGACTATTGTGCTTAAGAACTACAAACCTCTAAATACAATACAAAGATATGCCCTAGATGTTACTATCAGGCTATTCTACTTAGGCCTTTTCCCACAGTTCTTCATCTGCTTTTAGAATTTAGGGCAGTGTTTTTTTTATCTCTTGCAGGGCCCTTGCAAGAGAGAAAAAGGTCACATTGCCATCTTATGCCAATTTGAGTGGGCTTTGGCCTTTACAAAGCTGTTAAACTGAACCTATTCCATTAAACCACAATCACTGAAAACTCATAAAAATACCCAAATTCATTAGCCATGGTCCAGACCTTAAAGATCCATACAAATACAATCATCATGTCAGTGCTTCTTTCAAGTCCTTTCACAGTTCTGCCATCTGAGCAAGACTTCTGCTCACTTTAGGGAAAAAACAGGTTGGTCATAATCAGGTTGGTCTTCATCAAGGCCTGTGAAGATAAATGGTCAAACACAAGCAGATGCAAGAACAAATGCAGACACATCCATTGCCTAGGCTAGCAGATCCACTGGCCTAGTCTGTATGCTGTGATTAGAAAAATCCCGAAAAGGAAAATATTTCTTCTGCTATCCTACTGTCCTCTAACCCATTTTCCCCTTTTCAATAATGCCTAGATATACCCAAGAAAAACATCCCATAACATCCTTATGTCCTAAGTTCCCAAAACTACAACCCTTAGTCTTAACTTATCTTACCCTAAATATCTATCAGCTATAGGAACTTCAAGAAAAGCAAAGAAAACCCAAGAAGATAACAATACCATGGTATTCTCAGAAAAGGGAAAAGTCAGAATTGTCACAAGGCTCATTTCATTGCAATTAGCAGCTGTTCCAGTAAGCTTCTATGCTAGTCCTGTCTTTATCTGTTATTGGGGAAAGGAGCTGACTGGCATTAGCCTACAAGCTCTATCATTCCCTGCTCCTAGTCCAGAATCTGGTTAGTGACTTGCAATGTGGATCTCAGTGCCTACACCCTCGCTGTGAGAGGCAATGCATCTGAGTTCTAGTCTGTCCTGCTTGGTGCCTTCCGTGTCTGTATAAGTTTCCACCCATGGTCAGTGGCACTGGCATCTCTGCTATGTCCTAGCAATCTCCCTCTTTTTCTTTTTGCCACTGAGCAGGGGGTGCAAAAGTCATTGCTGCCTAATCTGTAGAAGGAATTAACCAGTAAGGTGACGGTAAATACCCCAGCCAGGAACTATCAGCTATCATTTCGAATGCAAACTGTTATCATCAGGTGACTAAAAAATACACCTGTGCGTGTCCATGCCTGTAACAGGGGCAAAAATTGTCCTAAGTCATCCTTGTCATTCTTGCCACCATTTCCATAAACTTTCTGACATCTGTCTTCAGTAGCACAGTATCACAGTACCATCAGGGTTGGAAGAGACCTCAGAGATCAACAAGTCCAACCCTTCACCACGGGGCTCAAGGTCAGACCATGGCACCAAGCGCCACGTCCAACCTTGCCTTGAACAGCTCCAGGGCACCAGGGACGGCGACTTTACCACCTCCCCGGGGAGCCCATTCCAGTATCCAATCAGTCCCTCAGTGAAGAGCTCTCTCCTCGCATCTGGTGTTGTCTAAACAGCTTCGAGGCTTCGCTGCCTCCTAGCAGGGAAAAAAAAAATCCGTAAGAGGAGATAACTCCGGCAGAAAAAAAAATCCGTAAAAGAAACAACGGGCGGGGGGGGAACGGGGCCCCGCGGGCCCTCCACAGGTGGCAAGAGGGGGGGGAGGAGGAGGGGGAGGAGGCCAGCAGCCGCAGCGCCGCTTTTGTCCTTGGCCCTCCATCTCGCCCAACCCCCAGCTGTTTCAGGTCAGCCACCACTTGCTGTTTTCGTCCGTCTCCCATCCCACTATCGATCCCTGGTACACAACATGAAATCTACTCTGAAAACTCCCAAACTGCCGTCCTCCCTCTCAGGCTCTTCCAGAAAAAAAAAGGCAGAGGTGAAGCTGTGAGCTATCGAACTGCTAATCTCCCTGTAGCTATACAAACGCAAATTGACCAAACTCTGAAACGACTCAAGGAAACCCACAAACTCTTCCCACCCCACCGACCCCCTCAGCATCTCCCTCAGTCCCCCAGCTGTTGAAGATGTCATAATTAACAGGCACAAACTGGTGTTCATGCAAGTTAAGGCTTTAATATAAAGTTGCAGGAATCAAGCAATGTACAGGCCTGGGTGCGAGGAGAGACTCTGATCTACCCCAACGCACACCCTTTGCCTTCAGCTTTCTCTTTTTATACCCTATTCTATTACATATTTACTAAGTTCTAAGAAAAGGTTGGGTTTTCTTTATCAGTTCTTAGGAATGTGAGATGTCTCTTCCACACAGGCCTCCTTTTATCCGGTGGTCCCTCTGGTAATGTTTGATGAAGTAAGGGGTCTTGCTTAAGTGTCTTCCTCATGAACTTCAAAGTCCTGGTTCTTCTATTTGCTCATACAGGAAAGGTGGCACCAGAAGGAATGCATTTCCATTTCAATATGCAAAAGACTATCTCTTCCACATGCCTCCCTCCTTTGTCAATCTAATTACTCTTATCTTTAAGCTTATTGAGATGGTGGTGCAAGCAGGAATGCAGTTACATTCAAACCCCCCCCCTTCCTCCTTGTCTGTGACCTCTTGCCACGAATTGATCGGATCAAACATATGATTCTATATATTTATCACAATCCCCCATTTGCTTTTTGATCAGATTGATTCGTGTTTTAGCTTCAAATCGGGCAATTACTTGCTCTAGAGAGTTTAACTCTCCATCTTTCCTCCTTTCTTTTATCGCCTGAACAATCATTATAGGTTGGGGTTTGGTTCTCTCTTCTGGGTTATGGGGTACAAGAGTCACTTGCATTCCTTGCACAACCATCGTGATCAGTCTTACAAACCATGGAATGAGACAAGGTACAATTAATATCACAATCAGCACTCCCCCTCCCACTAAAGCCAATTTAGTCTAATTATTCTATTAAGCATATACATTGGGGTTCCATATCCCCAAGATCCATCTTCTGCCCACGTTGCAGGGTCATAATAGGCAATGATCCTTTCAGGAGGCCACTCGTTGTCTTTCCAGTTTCCTATTTGGAGATCCCTCCTGGCCCTTCTTGGCTCGTCAGTCTCAATGTACAGCTGTTTGCCTAATCTTACTCCCTTGGAGACAGGCAACAGGAAGAAGCTGGGTCTCATTGTTCCCAATCCGATAATATCCAACCAGGGCTGGCCACCCATTTATGATTTTGCTACCATTTTACCATGTAACCCCCTTCACATTCCAAATTCCCTATAAAATGACCATTACCCAGTCTCTGCCAGCAACTTCTTCCAATTATATTGGTTTGTAGGACCCACTGGTGCTTTCTGTTACCTCTCTCCACTTTCCAGGATGTTTGCTTCCATTGATTTCCAGGGCCATCGATCTCCTTGATTGGTGCCTCCACAGACATAACAATTGGTTACATTCAAGGATTTTGCAATATTCTCAGATAAATTTACAAACAATATTTTTAGCAACTGTTGGAATTTCATACTTAACTCCTGATTCTATTTCATGATAAAATGAATGAAATACCAAATGTTGTGATTTTCTCTACGATACTGGCAGCACTGGCCAGGATCCTCTGGGCAAATGTATTTTTCTTGCACACTATAATAACATCTCCACCCCATATTCCCACAATTTGAAGCACCGTTGTTGTCAATAGCCTGGCAAGCAGCAAAAGTGACCCAAAGGGGTTGGCTGCGGTCAGTAGCCATTTGGCTTCTTCCTAACAACTTTCCTTTCTCATCATTTGCACTTACTTCTACCCACCAAGGATAGGAGCTCCTTCCTTTGGATCATAACAAGTGATTTTTAATGTCTCATTACCCCTCGTTTTTATAACAGGGATCTAACTTTCATCCTTCGTACTCATAAATTGTATGGTACACCAGTGTTTGAGACACAATTTTGCCCCTCCGAGTCGCAGCAATGCAGTCACTGCAATTCTGGGCTTGTTCCAGGACAGGAGGCTTAACCCAAATATGCACAGCAGAGGTCCGGTCAGGGCCATGTCACTCGGCGGTCACAGCCCAGAGGGGTTGCAGCCCTCGGCAGACCTTCTTCAGCCGCAGCACTGGTTCCCACTCCGGTCTTGCCCTCTTTTTGTTTCCTTGGGTGCCTCTCACTGCCCTTTTTGCTTTCCTTGAAATATGTGTCACAAGTTAAATTAAAACACACAAACAAAACAAACAACTAACTAACAGGCAAAACAACAACAACAACAACAAAAAACCTCTTCCCCACTACACAATCCCTCCTGTTTGTAACAATTTCAACACCTTCCGTCAGTTTGAGTATTGGTTATGAAGTCTCAATTAGTGCCCCCCCCAGGAGTGATAAGTATTTAGAAATTCCAGCAGTGCTTAGCCTTAGTGTCACTTTGTTTCTCCTGGGTCCAAAGTCACTTGTCCCTCCTGCACAGGTGCTTTTACTCGTGAGGCTGTGTCCGTCTTTTCTCTGCTGTTCTGAGCGCCGTTCCTGTGGTGAGCAGCACAAGAAAAGAGCCTTCCCACAGAGTTAACCAAGTTTGTTCTTTCCAAGTCTTTATCAGTAAAGTATCCGTGCAGGACACCCCCCATCCAACGAGAGACTCCCTGAGTTTCCCTAGGTGAAGCTCTTAACAGAGTTGACTTAATTACTTTGAATGGGCCTGTAAGTGCTTTTGATCGTTTCAGCTTAAGCCAAGCTAAGCACAAACCCGAATCCACCTCCCAAACCCGGTACAATTTCAGAATTGACTGGTGAGCTCACAGATCTCTATGCTTCACCCCCCCCCCCCCCCACTCACCACAGAGGGGTGAAGCCTCAGTTCCTATGAGGCACACCTGTCCTCTTATCGAGGGTGGGCTCAGGCCAGTGCTTCACAACCATTTCTAACTGCCTTGTGAACAACCCGTCAATCACTTCTTTTGGGATCCCTTTCTTTCGGCCTACCCACCACCAATACTGTCTAGTATTCAGATGCTCCCTTCCCCCAGTGTCGCCTGGGGATTCGAAGCATCTGGCTCCGGGGGTCTGGACTCGGAGGTCGGCGATTAATTTTCACCTGCCTCAAGCCTCTAGGCTCAGGCTTATGAACTTCCTCAGGCACCCCATACTGCCTGGCATAACCTAATAGCTCTCTGGCCACCTCCTCCCACGTCCCTTGTCTGCAATCAGGCTGCCTCCTCCCGGGTGTTAAGTTCTCCCTCAGAGCAGCTTGTATTCGGGAGGTAAGTGGGGTGTCATCTATCTCCTTTTGGAGCTGAATGCCTTTCATCTTAAGGGAGTCAGGAAGCCCCCGACCAAAGGAGTCATTCGCTTTGGGTCCACCACGAGAGAAAGGGGTGATCCAAAATAATGTTTCAGTTCTCGATCATAGACCATTTGCAAACAAGCTGCTTCTGCACATTTTCCATTATCTGATGCATGCCTCCCCTCAGAACTAGAGGCTCTCCTCTCTCTTTTGAATCAAAGCCCCCCAGCCCAGAAAGTTGCTCGCTGAGTAAGGCTCCAGGGACCACTCCTATTTCCCGTAGTTAGGAACACATTAGCACCCCAATAGCCTGTAGCTTCAGCCTCTGTCAACCTAATTTGATCACCTCCAGTTTTAGAAACACGCCATACATATTCCACCTCAGACTCCCCAGCAGAACGTGTAAACTCTTTACGCTGTTTGGCCAGCTCAGTGGAAGAAAAGGGTATCTCTCTCGTTGTGATGGCAGGGGTGCCATCCTCATCCTCATACAGCATCTCGGTTTTAATGAGAGGACGCATGTGAGCCGCAGCTTCCTCTGCTGCTGCCAGCTCTGCCTGAGGGTATGTGGAGGCAGGCTCTGCCTGCCGTTCTTCCTTCTTCAAAAAAAACAATTTTGCCACTTCTGCTCTGTTTTTAATCTGTCCTTAAGATCTGCCACTTCGTCCTTTAAAGTTACAATATGCCCTTGCAGGGAATCTACCAGATCCTGCAAGGAGGAAATGATTTTATTCTCTCATTCGTTTTGGCTTTGCTTTTCATCTCTCGAAGCGGCGAAACACGCACCCAAAACTGCACAGATGAAAACTTTGCCCTTTCCCGACTTGGCCGTGCCTCCTTCTGCAGGGCCACAATCTGCTCCTCACACTCTGAAAGTTACTCCAGTTCTCACGGGCCCAGCCCTTCCACAGATGGGCGAGCTCCATGAGCTTCCAACAGACACAAAAACCTCTCCACCGTGGCCATTGCCTTTAAGGTAAGAGCTCCACGGGGAGGTCACAACAACACAAAAGACCTTATACCTCAAAATCTTCCCTACAAAAACCGCTCAAGGAAAGCTCCCCCACAAACACTGTTCCCTGGGAAAAAAAAAACGCACAATAAATTCCTCCAGGGAGATCCCACCAAGATCTGGCTTCTTGGAGAGGGCAGTCACACTTTTCCCCATGAGGACACATTTTACAACAAAGAAATTTCTCAGTTTTGTTTTTTTCTAATTAATTTTGAGGTAAAATGTGTCCCTTGATCTGAATCAATATGTTCCACTTCCCCATATCTTGGTATTGTATTTTCCAATAATACCTTTACCACCATATGTGCAGTTGCTCTGCTCACTGGGTAAGCTTCCACCCATTAGGTTAGGTGACCTACTATAACTAATAAGTATTTTACCCTTTTGCAATATCCTTCTACCCATTGTCTACAATATCCAAGGAGTCCCAATAACTGCCTGACTCCTTCTTATTTTCTGGAGTCTTAAACCCCAAGATCCCAGATGTTCTTTCAGGGTCTTGTTTCTTTCCCCTTTGCTCAACCAATGCACTAAATACTTTACTTCTTATTCCACGAATTGTAACTTCTGTTTTGGACACCTTATGTCCTTTTGCTCAAAAAAATAAAAATAAAAAAAATAGAGTCTGTACGGTGGCTTCCCGGACTGCTTCTTCAGTTTTTCCTGCTATACTGTAACAATTTTATCTCTTCTGGAAACACCAGCTGTTCTAATACCTTCTCCAATGTTTGACCAAATAAGTTGGGGAATTCTGTAAATCCCTGGGGTAATGCCGTCCACCTTAACTGTTTTCTTCTCCCTATCTATGGATCTTCTCATTCACATGTAAAGGGATCCTTTGATCCCTTCTTTAGTGAACAAACCCAGAAGGTTAATCCCTGTCCCACTGAAATTCTGGAGGGAGATGGTTCCTTTGTAGGTTATGCTCTGCCTCCAGTAATAATAACAAATCATTTAGACAAATTTTATCTTCTGCTTCCATTTCTACTTCCTTTAAAACAGATACTTTAAATGGTTCTCCTTTAGCTCCTGTGTCCACAAAAAAACTCCTCTTCCTCCTTATGGAACCTATTAATAATTTTATCAAGGGCTCAGTAGATGGTGAGGTCCCCAAAAGATACAGCCCCTGACTCCCCTGGTCTTCCTTGAATGATTTCTCATCCTGTGTCCTTTTGCAGCGATATTGCTGGATATGTCCCTTCTTATTGCAACAATGACACATAGGAGGTTCTTTCTCTTGAATTCTGATTTTCCAGAGGCCCCTTGGGCCCCATCCTTTTTAATTCTTTAGTTGTAGTTTGTACTGTCCAACCCTCCCTCACTGCTGTTACAAGGATCTTTAGCTCTTGCTCTCTATTTTTCTGCGCCCCTGTGGACAGATAACTTCTGGGCTTCTCTAAGGAATTCCTCTGATCCCTCTCCGGCCGTTTTGCCACTGGATTGAGATCTATTAAACTCTTTTTCAGCCTTTCCACCTAGTCTCTCAGCCACCCCTCAGGGATCATCCAATAACGTTCCGCCCCCTGAACCCTTAGTGGGTACAGGCCAGCCCCAACATTCTCCCTTGTAACATTAGACGGCACTGGGACTGGAGCCGCCGGGAAAAAAAGGAACTCGACGAGAGAGAGAGACAAGCGGCAGCGGCGGGGCCGGGGTGGGGCTGGAGCGGCGGCAGCAGCAAGGGAGAGGCTGGAACGGGCAGTGAGTTCCAGCCTAAGTACTCCCGTTCCTCCCTCGTCTTCCGAGCATACAGCTCTGTAACTTTTCTTTCTGCTTATAGTTCCCAGAGCTCAGCATATTTACCCTCCTCCGGGCTAAACGTTTTCCTGTTTCTCACACATTCTACCAGGGCTTGACCAACCCAGTCCTCTAAAAACTCAAACATAGACCACTGAACATGTGGCCGTACTGGCTCCTTTGGCCAAATTCTCATACAGTAATAGACTAATTTCAGTTTTGGTTTTGCTTTTCTGGGGCCCCTATCATTCCAATATTTAATCATTAATCTGGTAATTTTGTTTTGCTCCCTCTGTTAGGGTCTTGGGTCCTCAACTTGACCCATCTTTCATGACTGCCTAAAGAGTGTCTTGCAGGGGGCTAAACGACCCTCCTTTAACCCACCCACGAATCCTATAGGAATCGCTTTGAATCCTTTACCGGCCAAATCCCTCGCGGGAGTTTGGAACCGCGGCTTATCGGACCTCCGCACTCGCTTCGGAGTCAGACTCCGTCTCAAACACACTCTTTCACACCAGGCAGTCGAATCCCACCCAACCGAACGGTTTCCGCAATACTCACGACTCTGTCGTCTTCGCTCGGGTCTGTGCGCACAGAATTAAGGGTCTATAAAAGCGGCTGCAGCCTCATCAGGGAGCTCAAAAAAATGTATTGGTTGATTCCGGCAGAGTTCAGGATATCACCAGCCCCGTATGAGTCTCCCCAGGGAGCCACCAAAAAAGGTGGGGCGCCCCTCCCTAGGTGAACCCCCAGAGTCTGGTGATATCCCGGACGAGCCCCCAATTTGTCATAATTAACAGGCACAAACTGGTGTTCATGCAAGTTAAGGCTTTAATATAAAGTTGCAGGAATCAAGCAATGTACAGGCCTGGGTGCGAGGAGAGACTCTGATCTACCCCAACGCACACCCTTTGCCTTCAGCTTTCTCTTTTTATACCCTATTCTATTACATATTTACTAAGTTCTAAGAAAAGGTTGGGTTTTCTTTATCAGTTCTTAGGAATGTGAGATGTCTCTTCCACACAGGCCTCCTTTTATCCGGTGGTCCCTCTGGTAATGTTTGATGAAGTAAGGGGTCTTGCTTAAGTGTCTTCCTCATGAACTTCAAAGTCCTGGTTCTTCTATTTGCTCATACAGGAAAGGTGGCACCAGAAGGAATGCATTTCCATTTCAATATGCAAAAGACTATCTCTTCCACATGCCTCCCTCCTTTGTCAATCTAATTACTCTTATCTTTAAGCTTATTGAGATGGTGGTGCAAGCAGGAATGCAGTTACATTCAAACCCCCCCCCTTCCTCCTTGTCTGTGACCTCTTGCCACGAATTGATCGGATCAAACATATGATTCTATATATTTATCACAAAGACTCGCGGGAGACCCCTCGGCTTTGGGATGCGGTCCGTTGGAGATGGGCGGGCGGGGGGGCGGCGGTGAAGGGGGCGGATCTGAAGACTGTTCTGCCGAGCCGCGGGAAAGGGAGGGTCCCGAGCCGTCCGGTGCGGTCGCGTCTGCCGTCGGTCCATTCTCTCTTTACCGTCCGTTCCTCTGTACCTTCAGTAGCGTCCTTTACCGGCTGAAAACTAAAAGTCCGTGTCCCGTATCGCATGCAGCCATCCGCGGGGACGCGCGGGCTACAGCGGCAGATTCGACACAGTACACACAGCGGCAGGCAGCCGCCCTCCGCGCGGCAGGTCCGAAAACTTTTCCAAGCTGAGAAGCGATTGTAACTGGCTGCCGGCGGGTCGCTGCGGGCAGTCGCCATCATGGGTGTGTCAGTGAGTCGCTACGGGCAGCCGCCATCATGGGTGTGTCAGTGAGTCGCTACGGGCAGCCGCCATCACGGGTGTGGTCTGCATGCCTCGCGGCAAAGTTGTGTGCTCAGAGCGGCTCGCAGGCTCTGCTTCAGTCACAGATGGTACCATAAAGGCAAATCGCCGGCAACCTTGTTGCGAACCGCGTATTGCTCCTGCGGTCAACGTGGCTACAATCGGGTTACCGGGCGCGGCTCCAGTAGGGAGGGAGGGAGGGCGGAGGCGGGGCGGGCGACACGGGTGCCCGCCGGGATCGTACGGCACGCTCATGTTCAACTCCGCCACAGAGCTGGCAACCTTCCCAGCCACGCCTTTAACAGAAGCAGCTCTGCCGAGACCGAAAAACCGAACCACGGAGCCTTCTCTCTTGGGGACGCTCGGGGCGGGGGCGGGGGAGAAACCTGGCGCTGCGCACGCGTCAGAGCTGTTCGGAACGGCCGGCAGAGCTAGGAGAAGTACCAGGAAAGCCACTGCCGCCGTGTGTCTTTCGGCTTCCATCTTTAGTAACGCGCGGAGCACCTCCCGCCGGGCGGGACTTAGCTGGCGGGGCGACTCAAAGTCTGTTCCGTTGCTAAGAACCGCGTCCCACAGTGCGTCTCCGACCTCCCGCTGCACTTCGATCTTAAAATCACGGGAGGCTCTTTACTCGCATGACCCTGCGCATACGCCCGGGCCAGCAGCTCTCAGAGCTCAATGTCCGTCGAACTTCTCTCACGAGATAAATACGCCAGCAAACGCAGTGCCCCAGCAAATCCACTGTGGGCCTTACCTGCCTTACACACGGGCTGTTCACTCCGGAAATGAACGTCCAGACTACTGCCACCTCGGGGCAGCGCTACCCGGCCCAGCGGCACCGAATGACGCTTACTCTCTCCGATACGGAGAACGTCCCACAAGTTGATCGGACCCCTCTGTCTTCGGGCCAACCCTCCGGCCCCCAACGCAGTCTCACCTGCGGCCGGCTTGTGTCCTGACTCTTCTGTTCGAGCGCCAGATGTTGGGAATCACGTTCGGTGGAGCGCTATGGGAAGATGACTCTTTGGTCACCAATATGGTTAGATGGTCAAATCCCCTTTATTTCCGTGATACAGTGACTTATATGCATTCTAGCAAGAGGCGTGCTCAGCTTAAGATTGGTTACAGTCAGAGGGTCCAGAGTTACATGTAAGGTGTGCATAGGTTAACTTATCACAACATTCTAAGGGTCAACCTTCCAGACCACCCACTCCAGGCCCCTTGGTTATCTAGTCTCTGCCCACTGCAGCTGTGTGTGGGGTGCTCAGTTGTTTACATCTCGATTTCCTGGCCCCGCTGGGAACCAAGGACGTTCTCAGTGCCAGTTACCCATGTTTATGACTTTATGTCCTCGACTGGTGAGAAATTCTTCCACATAGACCCAGTCAGGAATGACCTAGCCTGGAATCCCCAGCACCATTCTGTAGTTTTCCAGCTCCCTCACACACTGGCAAAAGAAACTTTCTCCTAGCTGCTTTCCTTTGAAGCAGAAACACGTTTACATCCTAGCCCCATTGAAGAACCATAGAAATGCCGTTTAGAAAAAGCAATCCTTCTGCTTACAGACCCAGCCAGGAATGGCCTAGCCTGGAATCCCCTGCACCATTCTGTAGTTTTCCAGCTCCCTCACACACTGGCAAAAGAAACTTTCTCCTAGCTGCTTTCCTTTGAAGCAGAAACACGTTTACATCCTAGCCCCATTGAAGAACCATAGAAATGCCGTTTAGAAAAAGCACTCCTGCTTATAGACCCAGTCAGGAATGGCCTAGCCTGGAATCCCCTGCACCATTCTGCAGCTTTCCAGCTGCGTAACACACTGGCAAAAGAAACTTTCTCCTAGCTGCTTTCCTTTGAAGCAGAAACACGTTTACATCCTAGCCCCATTGAAGAACCATAGAAATTCGCTTTACAAAAAGCACTCCTTCTGCTTATAGACCCAGCCAGGAATGGCCTAGCCTGGAATCCTCTGCACCATTCTGCAGCTTTCCAGCTCCCTCACACACTGGCAAAAGAAACTTTCTCCTAGCTGCTTTCCTTTGAAGCAGAAACACGTTTATATCCTAGCCCCATTGAAGAACCATAGAAATGCCCTTTAGAAAAAGCACTCCTTCTGCTTATAGACCCAGCCAGGAATGGCCTAGCCTGGAATGCCCTGCACCATTCTGCAGCTTTCCAGCTGCGTAACACACTGGCAAAAGAAACTTTCTCCTAGCTGCTTTCCTTTGAAGCAGAAACACGTTTACATCCTAGCCCCATTGAAGAACCATAGAAATTTGCTTTACAAAAAGCACTCCTTCTGCTTATAGACCCAGTCAGGAATGACCGAGCCTGGAATACCCAGCACCATACTGTAGTTTTCCAGCTCCCTCACACACTGGCAAAAGAAACTTTCTCCTAGCTGCTTTCCTTTGAAGCAGAAACACGTTTACATCCTAGCCCCATTGAAGAACCATAGAAATGCCGTTTAGAAAAAGCACTCCTTCTGCGTGTAGACCCAGCCAGGAATGGCCTAGCCTGGAATCCCCTGCACCATTCTGTAGTTTTCCAGCTCCCTCACACACTGGCAAAAGAAACTTTCTCCTGGCTCCTTTCCTGTGAAGCAGAAACACTTTTACATCCTAGCCCCATTTTAGAACCATAGAAATTCACTTTACAAAAAGCACTCCTTCGGCGTGTAGACCCAGCCAGGAATGGCCTAGCCTGGAATCCCCTGCACCATTCTGCAGCTTTCCAGCTCCCTCACACACTGGCAAAAGAAACTTTCTCCTAGCTGCTTTCCTTTGAAGCAGAAACACGTTTACATCCTAGCCCCATTGAAGAACCAGAGAAATGCCCTTTAGAAAAAGCACTCCTTCTGCTTATAGACCCAGCCAGGAATGGCCTAGTCTGGAATCCCCTGCATAATTCTGTAGCTTTCCAGCTCCCTCACACACTGGCAAAAGAAACTTTCTCCTAGCTGCTTTCCTTTGAAGCAGAAACTCGTTTACATCCTAGCCCCATTGAAGAACCATAGAAATTCGGTTTACAAAAAGCACTACTTCTTCTTATAGACCCAGCCAGGAATGGCCTAGCCTGGAATCCCCTGCACCATTCTGCAGCTTTCCAGATCCCTCACACACTGGCAAAAGAAACTTTATCCTAGCTGCTTTCCTTTGAAGCAGAAACACGTTTACATCCTAGCCCCATTGAAGAACCAGAGAAATGCCCTTTAGAAAAAGCACTCCTTCTGATTGTAGACCCAGCCAGGAATGGCCTAGCCTGGAATCCCCTGCACCATTCTGCAGCTTTCCAGCTCCCTCACACACTGGCAAAAGAATCTTTCTCCTAGCTGCTTTCCTTTGAAGCAGAAACACGTTTACATCCTATCCCTATTGAAGAACCATAGAAATTCGCTTTACAAAAAGCACTCCTTCTGCTTTTAGACCCAGTCAGGAATGACCTAGCCTGGAATCCCCTACACCATTCTGCAGCTTTCCAGCTGTGTCACACACTGGCAAAAGAAACTCTCTCCTAGATGCTTTCCTTTGAAGCAGAAACACGTTTACATCCTAGCCCCATTGAAGAACCATAGAAATTCCGTTTAGAAAGAGCACTCCTTCTGCTTATAGACTCAGCCAGGAATGACCTAGCCTGGAATCCCCTACACCATTCTGCAGCTTTCCAGCTCCCTCACACACTGGCAAAAGAAACTTTCTCCTAGCTGCTTTCCTTTGAAGCAGAAACACGTTTACATCCTAGCCCCATTGAAGAACCAGAGAAATGCCCTTTAGAAAAAGCACTCCTGCTTATAGACCCAGTCAGGAATGGCCTAGCCTGGAATCCCCTGCACCATTCTGCAGCTTTCCAGCTCCGTAACACACTGGCAAAAGAAATTTTCTCCTAGCTGCTTTCCTTTGAAGCAGAAACACGTTTACATCCTAGCCCCATTGAAGAACCATAGAAATGCCCTTTAGAAAAAGCACTCCTTCTGCTTATATACCCAGTCAGGAATGACCTAGCCTGGAATCCCCTGCACCATTCTGCAGCTTTCCAGCTGCGTAACACACTGGCAAAAGAAACTTTCTCCTAGCTGCTTTCCTTTGAAGCAGAAACACGTTTACATCCTAGCCCCATTGAAGAACCATAGAAATGCCGTTTAGAAAAAGCACTCCTTCTGCTTATAGACCCAGTCAGGAATGGCCTAGCCTGGAATCCCCTGCACCATTCTGCAGCTTTCCAGCTGCGTAACACACTGGGAAAAGAAACTTTCTCCTAGCTGCTTTCCTTTGAAGCAGAAACACGTTTACATCCTAGCCCCATTGAAGAACCATAGAAATTCGCTTTACCAAAAGTACCACTTCTGCTTATAGACCCAGCCAGGAATGGCCTAGCCTGGAATCCCCTGCACCATTCTGCAGCTTTCCAGCTCCCTCACACACTGGCAAAAGAAACTTTCTCCTAGCTGCTTTCCTTTGAAGCAGAAACACGTTTACATCCTAGCCCCATTGAAGAACCATAGAAATGCCGTTTAAAAAGAGCACTCCTTCTGCTTATAGACTCAGCCAGGAATGACATAGCCTGGAGTCCCCTACACCATTCTGCAGCTTTCCAGCTCCCTCACACACTGGCAAAAGAAACTTTCTCCTAGCTGCTTTCCTTTGAAGCAGAAACACGTTTACATCCTAGCCCCATTGAAGAACCATAGAAATTTGCTTTACAAAAAGCACTCCTTCTGCTTATAGACCCAGTCAGGAATGACCTAGCCTGGAATACGCAGCACCATTCTGTAGTTTTCCAGCTCCCTCACACACTGGCAAAAGAAACTTTCTCCTAGCTGCTTTCCTTTGAAGCAGAAAGACGTTTACATCCTAGCCCCATTGAAGAACCATAGAAAGGCCGTTTAGAAAAAGCACTCCTTCTGCGTGTAGACCCAGCCAGGAATGGCCTAGCCTGGAATCCCCTGCACCATTCTGTAGTTTTCCAGCTCCCTCACACACTGGCAAAAGAAACTTTCTCCTGGCTCCTTTCCTTTGAAGCAGAAACACTTGACATCCTAGCCCCATTTTAGAACCATAGAAATTCACTTTACAAAAAGGACTCCTTCTGCGTGTAGACCCAGCCAGGAATGGCCTAGCCTGGAATCCCCTGCACCATTCTGCAGCTTTCCAGCTCCCTCACACACTGGCAAAAGAAACTTTCTCCTAGCTGCTTTCCTTTGAAGCAGAAACACGTTTACATCCTAGCCCCATTGAAGAACCAGAGAAATGCCCTTTAGAAAAAGCACTCCTTCTGCTTATAGACCCAGCCAGGAATGGCCTAGTCTGGAATCCCCTGCATCATTCTGTAGCTTTCCAGCTCCCTCACACACTGGCAAAAGAAACTTTCTCCTACCTGCTTTCCTTTGAAGCAGAAACTAGTTTACATCCTAGCCCCATTGAAGAACCATAGAAATACGGTTTACAAAAAGCACCACTTCTTCTTATAGACCCAGCCAGGAATGGCCTAGCCTGGAATCCCCTGCACCATTCTGCAGCTGTCCAGCTCCCTCACACACTGGCAAAAGAAACTTTCTCCTAGCTGCTTTCCTTTGAAGCAGAAACACGTTTACATCCTAGCCCCATTGAAGAACCATAGAAATGCCCTTTAGAAAAAGCACTCCTTCTGCTTATAGACCCAGCCAGGAATGGCCTACTCTGGAATCCCCTGCATCATTCTGTAGCTTTCCAGCTCCCTCACACACTGGCAAAAGAAACTTTCTCCTAGCTGCTTTCCTTTGAAGCAGAAACACGTTTACATCCTAGCCCCATTGAAGAACCATAGAAATGCCGTTTAGAAAAAGCACTCCTTCTGCGTGTAGACCCAGCCAGGAATGGCCTAGCCTGGAATCCCCTGCACCATTCTGTAGTTTTCCAGCTCCCTCACACACTGGCAAAAGAAACTTTCTCCTGGCTCCTTTCCTTTGAAGCAGAAACACTTGACATCCTAGCCCCATTTTAGAACCATAGAAATTCACTTTACAAAAAGCACTCCTTCTGCGTGTAGACCCAGCCAGGAATGGCCTAGCCTGGAATTCCCTGCACCATTCTGCAGCTTTCCAGCTCCCTCACACACTGGCAAAAGAAACTTTCTCCTAGCTGCTTTCCTTTGAAGCAGAAACACGTTTACATCCTAGCCCCATTGAAGAACCATAGAAATGCTGTTTAGAAAAAGCACTCCTTCTGCGTGTAGACCCAGCCAGGAATGGCCTAGCCTGGAATCCCCTGCACCATTCTATAGTTTTCCAGCTCCCTCAAACACTGGCAAAAGAAACTTTCTCCTGGCTCCTTTCCTTTGAAGCAGAAACACTTGACATCCTAGCCCCATTTTAGAACCATAGAAATTCGCTATATAAAAAGCACTCCTTCTGCATGTAGACCCAGCCAGGAATGGCCTAGCCTGGAATCCCCTGCACCATTCTGCAGCTTTCCAGCTCCCTCACACACTGGCAAAAGAAACTTTCTCCTAGCTGCTTTCCTTTGAAGCAGAAACACGTTTACATCCTAGCCCCATTGAAGAACCAGAGAAATGCCCTTTAGAAAAAGCACTCCTTCTGCTTATAGACCCAGCCAGGAATGGCCTAGTCTGGAATCCCCTACACCATTCTGTAGCTTTCCAGCTCCCTCACACACTGGCAAAAGAAACTTTCTCCTAGCTGCTTTCCTTTGAAGCAGAAACTCGTTTACATCCTAGCCCCATTGAAGAACCATAGAAATACGGTTTACAAAAAGCACCACTTCTTCTTATAGACCCAGCCAGGAATGGCCTAGCCTGGAATCCCCTGCACCATTCTGCAGCTTTCCAGCTCCCAAACACACTGGCAAAAGAATCTTTCTCCTAGCTGCTTTCCTTTGAAGCAGAAACACGTTTACATCCTATCCCTATTGAAGAACCATAGAAATTCGCTTTACAAAAAGCACTCCTTCTGCTTTTAGACCCAGTCAGGAATGACCTAGCCTGGAATCCCCTACACCATTCTGCAGCTTTCCAGCTGTGTCACACACTGGCAAAAGAAACTCTCTCCTAGCTGCTTTCCTTTGAAGCAGAAACAAGTTTACATCCTAGCCCCATTGAAGAACCATAGAAATTCCGTTTAGAAAGAGCAATCCTTCTGCTTATAGACTCAGCCAGGTATGGCCTAGCCTGGAATCCCCTGCACCATTCTGCAGCTTTCCAGCTGCGTAACACACTGGCAAAAGAAACTCTCTCCTAGCTGCTTTCCTTTGAAGCAGAAACACGTTTATATCCTAGCCCCATTGAAGAACCATAGAAATGCCGTTTAGAAAAAGCACTCCTTCTTCTTATAGACCCAGCCAGGAATGGCCTAGCCTGGAATCCCCTGCACCATTCTGCAGCTTTCCAGCTACGTAACACACTGGCAAAAGAAACTTTCTCCTAGCTGCTTTCCTTTGAAGCAGAAACACGTTTACATCCTAGCCCCATTGAAGAACCATAGAAATGCCGTTTAGAAAAAGCACTCCTTCTGCGTGTAGACCCAGCCAGGAATGGCCTAGCCTGGAATCCCCTGCACCATTCTGCAGCTTTCCAGCTCCCTCACACACTGGCAAAAGAAACTTTCTCCTGGCTCCTTTCCTTTGAAGCAGAAACAATTGACATCCTAGCCCCATTTTAGAACCATAGAAATGCCGTTTAGAAAAAGCACTCCTTCTGCGTGTAGACCCAGCCAGGAATGGCCTAGCCTGGAATCCCCTGCACCATTCTGTAGTTTTCCAGCTCCCTCACACACTGGCAAAAGAAACTTTCTCCTGGCTCCTTTCCTTTGAAGCAGAAACACTTGACATCCTAGCCTCATTTTAGAACCATAGAAATTCACTTTACAAAAAGCACTCCTTCTGCGTGTAGACCCAGCCAGGAATGGCCTAGCCTGGAATCCCCTGCACCATTCTGCAGCTTTCCAGCTCCCTCACACACTGGCAAAAGAAACTTTCTCCTAGCTGCTTTCCTTTGAAGCAGAAACACGTTTACATCCTAGCCCCATTGAAGAACCATAGAAATGCCCTTTAGAAAAAGCACTCCTTCTGCTTAGAGACCCAGCCAGGAATGGCCTAGCCTGGAATCCCCTGCACCATTCTGCAGCTTTCCAGCTCCCTCACACACTGGCAAAAGAAACTTTCTCCTAGCTGCTTTCCTTTGAAGCAGAAACACGTTTCCATCCTAGCCCCATTGAAGAACCATAGAAATGCCCTTTAGAAAAAGCACTCCTTCTGCTTAGAGACCCAGCCAGGAATGGCCTAGCCTGGAATCCCCTGCACCATTCTGCAGCTTTCCAGCTCCCTCACACACTGGCAAAAGAATCTTTCTCCTAGCTGCTTTCCTTTGAAGCAGAAACACGTTTACATCCTATCCCTATTGAAGAACCATAGAAATTCGCTTTACAAAAAGCACTCCTTCTGCTTTTAGACCCAGTCAGGAATGACCTAGCCTGGAATCCCCTACACCATTCTGCACCTTTCCAGCTGTGTCACACACTGGCAAAAGAAACTCTCTCCTAGCTGCTTTCCTTTGAAGCAGAAACACGTTTACATCCTAGCCCCATTGAAGAACCATAGAAATTCCGTTTAGAAAGAGCACTCCTTCTGCTTATAGACTCAGCCAGGAATGACCTAGCCTGGAGTCCCCTACACCATTCTGCAGCTTTCCAGCTCCCTCACACACTGGCAAAAGAAACTTTCTCCTAGCTGCTTTCCTTTGAAGCAGAAACACGTTTACATCCTAGCCCCACTGAAGAACCATAGAAATGCCGTTTAGAAAAAGCACTCCTTCTGCTTATAGACCCAGTCAGGAATGACCTAGCCTGGAATCCCCTGCACCATTCTGCAGCTTTCCAGCTGCGTAACACACTGGCAAAAGTAACTTTCTCCTGGCTCCTTTCCTTTGAAGCTGAAACACTTTACATCCTGGCCCCATTTTAGAACCATAGAAATTCACTTTACAAAAAGCACTCCTTCTGCGTGTAGACCCAGCCAGGAATGGCCTAGCCTGGGATCCTCTGCACCATTCTGCAGCTTTCCAGCTCCCTCACACACTGGCAAAAGAAACTTTCTCCTAGCTGCTTTCCTTTGAAGCAGAAACACGTTTACATCCTAGCCCCATTGAAGAACCATAGAAATGCCCTTTAGAAAAAGCACTCCTTCTGCTTATAGACCCAGCCAGGAATGGCCTAGCCTGGAATCCCCTGCATCATTCTGTAGCTTTCCAGCTCCCTCACACACTGGCAAAAGAAACTTTCTCCTAGCTGCTTTCCTT
Source organism: Pogoniulus pusillus (assembly GCF_015220805.1). Classification (NCBI taxonomy): domain Eukaryota; kingdom Metazoa; phylum Chordata; class Aves; order Piciformes; family Lybiidae; genus Pogoniulus; species Pogoniulus pusillus. The sequence continues at coordinate 73,912 of NW_026974724.1, forward strand.
TGAAGCAGAAACACGTTTACATCCTAGCCCTATTGAAGAACCATAAGAATGCGTTTTGAAAAAGCACTCCTTCTGCTTATAGACCCAGCCAGGAATGGCCAAGCCTGGAATCCCCTGCACCATTCTGCAGCTTTCTAGCTGCGTAACACACTGGCAAAAGAAACTTTCTCCTAGCTGCTTTCCTTTGAAGCAGAAACACGTTTACATCCTAGCCCCATTGAAGAACCATAGAAATTCGCTTTACCAAAAGCACTCCTTCTGCGTGCAGACCCTGCCAGGAATGGCCTAGCCTGGAATCCTCTGCCCCATCTTCAGCTTTCCAGCTCCCTCACACACTGGCAAAAGAAACTTTCTCCTAGCTGCTTTCCTTTGAAGCAGAAACACGTTTACATCCTAGCCCCATTGAAGAACCATAGAAATGCCGTTTAGAAAAAGCACTCCTTCTGCTTATAGACCCAGTCAGGAATGACCTAGCCTGGAATCCCCTTCACCATTCTGCAGCTTTCCAGATGCATAACACACTGGCAAAAGAAACTTTCTCCTAGCTGCTTTCCTTTGAAGCAGAAACACATTTACATCCTAGCCCCTTTGAAGAACCATAGAAATGCCCTTTAGAAAAAGCACTCCTTCTGTTTATAGACCCAGCCAGGAATGGCCTATCCTGGAATCCCCTGCATCATTCTGTAGCTTTCCAGCTCCCTCACACACTGGCAAAAGAAACTTTCTCCTAGCTGCTTTCCTTTGAAGCAGAAACACGTTTACATCCTATCCCTATTGAAGAACCATAGAAATTCGCTTTGCAAAAAGCACTCCTTCTGCTTATAGACCCAGTCAGGAATGACCTAGCCTGGAATCCCCTACACCATTCTGCAGCTTTCCAGCTGCGTCACACACTGGCAAAAGAAACTTTCTCCTAGCTGCTTTCCTTTGAAGCAGACACACGTTTACATCCTATCCCTATTGAAGAACAATAGAAATTCGGTTTACAAAAAGCACTCCTTCTGCTTATAGACCCAGAGAGGAATGACCTAGCCTGGAATCCCCTGCACCATTCTGCAGCTTTCCAGCTGCGTCACACACTGGCAAAAGAAACTTTCTCCTAGCTGCTTTCCTTTGAAGCAGACACTCGTTTACATCCTAGCCCCATTGAAGAACCATAGAAATTCGGTTTACAAAAAGCACTCCTTCTGCTTATAGACCCAGTGAGGAATGACCGAGCAGGGAATCCCCTGCACCATTCTGCAGCTTTCCAGCTGCGTAACACACTGGCAAAAGAAACTTTCTCCTAGCTGCTTTCCTTTGAAGCAGAAACACGTTTTACATCCTAGCCCCATTGAAGAACCATAGAAATGCCGTTTACAAAAAGCAATCATTCTGCTTATACACCCAGCCAGGAATGGCCTATCCAGGAATCTCCTGTACCATTGTATAGGGTTAACACTCCTGGGGGAGTGACCCTGAACCTGACCCTAGGGGTCTCGGCCCCTCCTCAGGGGTGGGCCACACTCCAGGTGATGGTTAGCCCACTCCCCCCACTTCCTGCGGTATAAAAGAGGAGCACTTCCTGCTCCTCGCTCTCTTGCTCTTGTTCGTTTCTCCTCTTACCTGCGTTCATGATCACACACACACACACTGATACTGCATACCAGCCACGAGGCAGAGACACCATCACACTACTCGGGTTGTATCCATCCCTGTTTTGTATTTTGCTGTTTTCCCTTCCTTATCCTTTGTAAACTCCCCTACCTCCAATCCCTTTTTTCTAAGTTATTGTTAAACTTTTCCTTTTTAACTTCCAAATCGAGTGAGATTGATTTATTGGGGGTGTCCCTACCTCTTATCTCTCTCCCTGTCTTTTGGGGAAAGGAGGGGGAGGAGGGGAGGTTACTCTATAAACTCTATAAATTCTATAAATTGTCATTGGGTCTACCAAATTTATAAGAGTCTCTGGGAACTTGCATTTGAACCCAAGACAATTTATTTGGCGCCCAACGTGGGGCTAGGTAGAAAGAATTCTTTCAGAGAAGATTTGGAAGTTAAAAAAAAAAAAAATGGATATTCTGAAAGTCTTAATCATTAACTGTTGAGGAATGGCTAAGAGAGAATGGGCATGGAGAATATATGAAATTGGTGGGTCAGCAGAATGAAGAGATTGCAACATGCTGATGTGACAAAGTGACCAAGGACACTGTCCTTGGGCAAAGTGGTAAACAAGGGGAAAAAGGATGTGTTTCCTGTTATGAAGAAGGAACACAATACTTGTTTTGAAGGAAAGGACCACACAAGTGCATCCCGTAGAGCTATAGATAAGCAATTGCTGACAGTGGAATACCTTAGCTGCTTGCTATAAAAGAACGCTGCTGCTCCAATAAAGTTGTCACCTGCTTATAATCCATATTGGATTGGCTGCGGTGTCCATTTCTTTCCTTCTCCCAACAGTGGAGCCCGAACAGGGACCCCTCATTTGAAGGGGTTAACCGAGAACTGGGAGAAGACAGGACCGGTGAGCGGGCACCGGAGCGGCGACGCCATGGCCGAGAGGGCGGTCGGGGACCCAGAGGGGCCCGGGGGTGAGAAACAGCTCACTCCGTCGCAGAGCAGGAGGCGCGATTAAGGCTGGCCAGCATGGATAAAGAGGTAGCGCTTTCTTTGCTCAGAAGCTTTTTAGAAAAGCGAAAAGTGGACTATAACCTAAGGTTATTGCCCGGCTTGTGTGCCTATGGTTGCACGAAGGGCTATTTTAAAACCGGGGACGCTTACTTTGACGAAGCCGAGTGGCGAGCATTCGGAAGTGATTTATGGGATGATGTTATCAGTGATAAGAGGGAAGCTAAGAAGCTCCAAGTGCCCTGGCGAGAGACGATAAATGCAATTAAGAGATACAAGGCAGAGAAGGATCTTGCCGCTGCCGTAACGATGAAACTTGATAAGCCTCAGTGCCCGGAGGGCCGGCCAGGGGGAGTTTTTCAGCTGCTTGCTCCTGGCACCCCCTCCGTGGGGCTACCGGTAACGGTTGCCCGAACTGCGGCTGAAGCCGGAGCTCTGTCTTCAGCCGCCACCTCACCACCGCCGTATTCATCAGAATCGCCGGCACCGAGTGAGGAGCCCTCCACCTTCCCCACTGCCCCGCCCCGCAATAATCCCTTCCTCACTGAAGCGACCACTCAGACCTCGCTGCAGGGGTCGGTCAGCGGCTCCACTGCCCCGTCCCGCTGCAGCGATTCGGACAGCACCGCGACTGATGGGAGCAGCAGTGATTTCAGTGAGAACGAGGGGGCAATGGAAGAAGTGTTCAAAAAACTGTTTAAAAAGCGGCGGCGTAAAGACAGAGCGTGGGCGGTGCGTGCAGGAAAGGAGGAGGCTCGGGAAGAGGAAAGGACAGGAGAGGAGAAAGACTCAGGGACTTCCGTGCACAATCAGCTGCCCCCGCCGAAATGCCAGCCGTGGCATCTGATAGCGAGACAGGCTGCAGCCGCGGGCGATATGGAGGCTGCTAATGAGCTGCTCAAGGCGTGGCCAGTAGTGTATCAGCCACAGGCACGGGGCCAGTTACGGGGGGAGCATGAAGCCTTTGACTGGAAGCTGCTAACGCAGCTCCGGGAGACGGTTAGGCAATCGGGGCTGCACGGTGAGCCCGCCCGACAAATGTTGCAGTATGTGTTCTCAGCAAGTGGGACATTAGTGCAGGAGGACATAAAGCAAGTAGTGCGAATGATTCTAACCCCGTCCCAGCAGATGCAGTTCACCACTCAGTGGGAGAGGTACTGTCAGATGGCAGCCACGCTCCCTCGGGCACAAGGGGACCCCCTGGCAGGAATGACGGCAGAACAATTACTGGGCAAGGGCGGCTATGTAGGGGTACAAGCTCAGCTAGTCCTACCCCCAGCTGTGCTGCAGGAAGCTATGAGACTGGCACAAGTAGCATTGAAGGATGTGAAGGTAGGGACCCATTCTCCCTCTTACCTATCCGTCAAACAGAAGCCAGGTGAGCCCTATAGCAGTTTCCTGGACAGGCTGCATGAAGCCCTTGCACTATCGGGTCACCCTGAACATGTAACAGACACCCTTGGTAGGAAGTTAGCATTTGAGAACGCCCTGCCACGGGTTCGGGAGGTCCTGGTTACTTTGCCGCAAGATGCCTCGGTACAGGACATGTTAGAGCGCGTCCAGCGGCTGGAGAGCGTGGGGGGTCAGTCAGGTCCGGGAGCATACCAAGTGCAGGCTCAGGACCCAGCCACAGTGGGGGCAGGGAACGCCCTGGAGCGGGTGGTAGAGACGCAGGTTGAGAAAGTCCTGGCCGCGCTCGCACCCCTGGTGCAAGCGCCGAGGAGGTTGCCACGGCGACAAGAGCGCTGCTTTCGGTGCGGACAGCCGGGACATTACAAGGACCGCTGCCGAGCTCAGAGCGTCTTCTGTGACCACTGCCGAACTTCAAACCACGCTACGCTAGCATGCCGATCGCCGGGAAACGGGAAGCGGAGCGCGAACGGCCCCCGCGCACCGACACAAGTAGCGGCTCCGGTGACCTACAGCCAGCAACCAGGGGAAGCATCGGCTTGGACCTGGCAACGGCAGTAGACTGTACCCTAGTCGACACACGCCCGACCAGGATTGCCACCACGACAAACGGACCCCTGGTCATTAACGGATGTCAAGTCGGCGCATTGTTATTGGGACGATCTAGTTCTGCAATTAAAGGACTGAGCATTGTTCCTGGCGTCATCGATGCAGACTACACCGGAACTATTCAAATCATGCTGTACACCTTGTTCCCACCTATCCACATACCAGCTGGAAGCCGCATCGCTCAGTTAGTACCGTACCCTCATCTTACCGGTCACCTCCAGCCCCTGACACAGACAGAAAGGGCGGCTCAAGGATTTGGCTCTATCGGAACAGCTGCTATGCTGACAATGAACATGAGGCACCGACCAGAAGTCACAGTAACCCTTTCTAATGGAAGGGATGGACTGCAGCTTACCATGCTGATGGACACTGGTGCAGACATCACCATAGTGGCAAGCAGAAACTGGCCCAAGCACTGGCCTTCCACTGCAGGTGCAAAAGGGGTTGAAGGTGTTGGGGGCACAGCCAGTGTGCAACAATCAGTTGAACAGCTCACCTTGACGCTAGATAGCCGAAGTGCCCGCTTGCATATCACCATCATGCACCTGCCACATAGTGTCAATGGCCTCTTGGGCCGAGATGCTCTTTCCCAACTAGGGGTTCGACTAACTAATGAGACCCCTTTTTAGCAGTGGCCACTGTCGAGCGGTCTTTCCCCATACCTTTGACCTGGCTAACCAACGACCTGGTGTGGGTGGAACAGTGGCCTCTTAAGAAGGAGAGACTGCAACAAGCCCATCTATTGGTACAAGAGCAACTTGCTGCTGGCCACTTGCGGCCATCGACAAGCCCCTGGAACATCCTGCCTGCTAAGCACACGTTGCTTGGTGCTGCCACCCAAGCAAAAAACAAAAAGGGGGAGACTACTAGACCACTGGCAGCTGTATCAACTCCAAAACCCCTGCTGAGTGTGCAACCACCCTCTTGCAGGGGCTGAATGTTTTAATGCCTTGGGACCCTCAAGAGCTGCAGTTATTGGGCTCCCAAAGGATAGGACATCAAAAAGAGGGGTGGAGTAAGACTTGCTTTGTATTTGGGGACAAGTTTAGGGGTATGAACGTTATGGTACATGTAGCCCAAATGCTGGGTGTACTGTCTAAAAGCCCTGAGAAAAATTTCCAATGGACAGACGTGTCACCTGGGCCACCTTATGATGACTTCTTATCTCTTGGTGGGTACTATGGCACTAGTATTTGTAATGCATACAGTGGATTTCAGGCCTATAATTGTAGTACAGGAGCTTATGGGGCCACCAGTGTTCTCTTCAGTAATACTGAGGACATTAGGAAAAGTAACATACCCCTGCTATGGAACAACAAGACAGCCAAGGCCTTACCGCCCAACGTGTTTCTAATATGTGGTGACAGAGCATGGCAGGGGATACCGAGGAATGCCTATGGTGGGCCCTGCTATTTAGGGAGGCTTAGTCTCTTTGCCCCTCACCATCGGGATTGGCTGAACATAACCAAACTGTCAGGCCTGGTAAGGCGGGAGAAACGTTCAATATCCGCACTAGGTCCAGACTGTAAGGATGATGTAGAGCTTTGGTCTTTCACCGCTAGGGTGTTTGCCTCCCTTTTCGCACCTGGGGTTGCTGCTGCCCGGGCATTGCGACAAATAGATAAATTGGCATGTTGGTCAGTTAAACAAGCCAATGTAACGACCGACATTTTACAGCAGCTGCTAGTAGATCAGAATAGCCTTAGACACGCTTTGCTTCAGAACCGCACCGCTATAGACTTCCTATTGCTTGCCCAGGGCCATGGGTGTGAAGATTTTGAAGGTATGTGTTGCTTTAATCTGTCAGATCATAGTGAGTCAATTCACAAAAAACTGACATGGTTGAAGGAACATACGCAGAAGGTAAAGCAGGAGATGAGCCCCTTTGACGAATGGCTTCAGTCTCTTGCTGGTGGACTTTCACCATGGCTCCTGAGCCTTATTAAGGAAGTGCTTCGCTTGCTAGGAATAGTTCTCCTTGTACTCTTGATTATTAGGATAGCCTACTCATGCATCTTGCGTGGTGTGGAGAAAGCAACCCGGGCACCCATTCTGCTGGCCCAAAAACAAAACGGGGGAATTGTTGAGGAATGGCTAAGAGAGAATGGGCATGGAGAATATATGAAATTGGTGGGTCAGCAGAATGAAGAGATTGCAACATGCTGATGTGACAAAGTGACCAAGGACACTGTCCTTGGGCAAAGTGGTAAACAAGGGGAAAAAGGATGTGTTTCCTGTTATGAAGAAGGAACACAATACTTGTTTTGAAGGAAAGGACCACACAAGTGCATCCCGTAGAGCTATAGATAAGCAATTGCTGACAGTGGAATACCTTAGCTGCTTGCTATAAAAGAACGCTGCTGCTCCAATAAAGTTGTCACCTGCTTATAATCCATATTGGATTGGCTGCGGTGTCCATTTCTTTCCTTCTCCCAACAATTAACGCTTTTGCATGGCTGTTGTGGGGCTGGCTGTTAAAGTTTATAAGTTACCATGTCTTCTGGATTGTCATTGATATGCTCTGGGAATATTCTAAGCATTTGCCTGCCCGAGTCTATGCCTATTTCCTGAATTCTGTTAGTAATATCACTGTGTTTAGAAATGTTTCTGGAACATGGAATCAATCTGAGTATATGCATTGGAGCACAGAAGCTCCAGATATTTTGGGGGAAAAATGGTACTGGATAGCTGTTATTTCACTGTGTGTAAATTTGGGTTTGGGAATTAATAAGATAGCGGTGAACTGGGACACGTGGAAGTATCGGGTGGGCGCCGCCATTAGGGTGCTTAGGGGGAGGGGCGGCCCTCACTGCCTGAGCTGTAGCTGCGGGGGTTGGGCGACAGGTCAGGCCGTTCCGGCCGCCCCCAGCGCAGGCACCGCCCCTAGCGCGGCTCCGCCCCGAACTCCGCCTCCGGTCCCGCCCAGGGCAGCCCCCCCGGACCCTGCCCCCTCAGCCCAGCCCCCTTCACCTAGCGCCAATTACCACGCGGCCAGCAAGATCAAATCAAAACCCTCCCGCAGATACCGATCCAGGGCAAGGGACCTCTTCGGGAACCAGCACCCCCCAGCAACAGCAACCAGCTGGAAATGGACCTGATAATGGAGTGATCCTTATCAGCTCCACGCCCAGAAAGGAAATCAGGCACATAAGGCAGGAGTATGCAAGGGCAAACGGACAGTCCCTTTTAGCCTGGCTTTTGAAATGCTGGGATGCAGGAGCAGAAACTGTGGACCTAGATCAGAGGGAGGCAAAGCAACTGGGATCCTTGTCGAGGGATGGAGGTGTGGATAAGGAACTGGGAAGGCTCGATGGTACCCACTCACTTTGGGCCAGGCTTCTGATAGCTGTGAGGTACAGGTACCCGACTAAGGATGACATGATTTTCCATCCCCTTAGATGGACAGATATGGAACAGGGGATCTCATACCTGAGGCAAATGGCGGTTCAAGAGATAATTTATGGAGCCGACCAGAGGCCCTCGGACCCTGATGATGTCCGCATGAAGCCAGCCCTCTTAAAGAAACTGACTCAGTGTGCCCCTTCCACATATGCCCCCACATTGGGAGCACTGCTGCCGGGCAGAGACCCCAACAACCTTCCCACAATCAGGGAGTTTGTGAATGACCTAAGACAGTTTGAAGACAGTTTGTCGAGGAAAACCTTAATTGCCACTGTAGAGACCCTCACCCAAGAAATGAACGAGCTAAAAGCCTCTTTCTCTGAAATGCAGAAGGCAGAGGATGACTGCTCTTCACCTTCAGAATGGGTGCAAGTCTCAGCTATAAGGAACACACGCCGCCGTGCTCCTCCTCCTCCCCGCAGGAGACCAGCCCAGAGCAGACAGGGTACACACAGGGGGTCACTCTGGAGAACACTGTGTGACCATGGGGAAAACATGGATAGATGGCATGGCCAGCCCACCTCAGCTCTATCGGCCAGGGTAAGGGAACTGCAGGGGACAAACACAGGGAATAACTCCTCCAGAAGAGGGGTTGCCCCAGTGTCCCGCAGGCAGCGCTCTCGCTCAAGGGGTGGTGAAGCCAGTAACTCAGGTCCATGTGCCTCATGCAGTCACACTGCTCAGAATTAGAGGTGCCCTGTCTCCAGCCAGGCGGAGGCCAGGGATAACAGAGTATATTGGGACGTGTTTGTGAAATGGCCTGGCACTTCTGAAGCCGAGAAGTACAGAGCGTTGGTAGACACCGGTGCCCAATGCACTCTGATCCCCTCCAGCCACAGGGGGACAGAAACTGTTACAATTGCAGGAGTCACAGGGGGGTCTCAGGAGTTGACTGTGCTGCAGGCTGAGATAAGCCTCACCGGGAATGTGTGGGAGAAGCACTCCATAGTAACTGGCCCTGATGCACCTTGCATCCTGGGGATCGACTTTCTCCGGGAAGGGTACTTTAAAGATCCGAAGGGGAACAAGTGGGCTTTTGGCATAGCAGCTGTAGAGACTGCAGACAAAGAGCAGCTGTCTATCATGCCTGGCTTGTCAGATGACCCTTCCGTGGTTGGTACCCACAAGGTGGAAGATGTCAAGTTACCTATTGCTTCTCATGTAGTTCATCGCAGGCAATACCGCACCAACAGAGACTCCCTGCTACCCATACAGCAGCTGATTCGCCGCCTGGAGCAGCAGCTTGTCATCAGCAAGAGCCACTCGCCCTTCAACAGCCCGATATGGCCAGTGCGAAAGGAGACAGGGGAGTGGAGACTCACGGTGGATTTCCAAGGCCTGAACGAAGTGACTCCTCCAATCAGCGCAGCCGTGCCTGATATGTTGGAGCTGCAGTATGAACTGGAAACAAAGGAGGCCAAATGGTATGCCACAATTGACATTGCTAATGCTTTCTTCTCCATCCCCATTTCAGAAGAATGTAGGCCACAGTTTGCCTTCACCTGGAGAGGAGTCCAGTACCACTGGAACAGACTGCCTCAAGGGTGGAAGCACAGCCCTACAATCTGCCATGGCATCATCCAGACTGCACTGGAGAAGGGTGGAGCTCCGGAACATCTGCAGTACATCGATGACATCATTGTATGGGGTGAGACAGCAGAGGAGGTCTTCCAGAAGGGTGAGAAGATCATTAATATCCTGTTGGATGCTGGTTTTGCCATTAAGAGAAGCAAAGTGAAAGGGCCTGCCAGAGAGATCCAGTTCCTGGGAGTTCGATGGCAGGATGGCCGACGCCACATCCCTATGGATGTGGTGAATAAAGTGGCCACTATGGTGGAACCCACTAACCGGAAGGAGACACAATCCTTCCTGGGGTTTGTGGGCTTTTGGAAGATGCACATTCCCGGGTACAGTCAAATTGTGAAACCCCTCTTTGACGTTACAAGAAAGAGAAATAACTTTGAGTGGGGACCTGAGCAGCAAGTGGCATTTGACCAGATCAAACGAGAGGTGGTCCATGCCATGGCCTTGGGACCAGTCCGAACCGGCCCAGAGATTAAGAACATTCTCTACACAGCAGCCGGTGAGAATGGTCCTAGCTGGAGCCTATGGCAGAAAGCTCCTGATGAGACAAGAGGCCGCCCACTCGGGTTCTGGAGCAAGGCGTACAAAGGCTCAGAGACCAAGTATACCCCCACAGAGAAAGAAATCCTAGCTGCCTATGAGGGAGTCAGAGCTGCCTCTGAGGTGATTGGGACGGAGTCACCACTCCTTTTAGCTCCAAGGCTTCCAGTCCTGACTTGGATGTTTAAAGGGAAGGGTTCGACTCCGCACCATGCCACAGATGCCACTTGGAGTAAGTGGATGGCTCTGATAACTCAGAGGGCTAGGATGGGGACTCTCGAGCGCCCAGGCATTGTAGAGGTCATCACCAACTGGCCAGAGGGCACTGACTTCGGAAAGCCAGCAGAAGAGAAGGCAGTGACCCGTGCCGAGGAAGCCCCCCCATACAGTGACCTCCCTGAGGAGGAAAAGGCATATGCTCTCTTCACAGATGGATCCTGCCGCCTGGTAGGCAGCAAGCGAAGATGGAAGGCTGCCGTCTGGAACCCCACACGCAGGGTTGCAGAGGCAAGAGATGGAGAAGGCGAATCCAGCCAGTATGCTGAGGTGAAAGCCATCCAGCTGGCCCTGGACATTGCAGAACGAGAGCAGTGGCCAATGCTATACATCTACACCGACTCATGGATGGTAGCAAATGCTTTATGGGGGTGGCTGAAGGAGTGGAAGAGAAATGATTGGCAGAGAAAAGGGAAGCCTATTTGGGCTGCTGATCTCTGGCAAGACATTTCTGCACGCCTGGACAAACTGCCAGTTAAAATCCGACACATCAGTGCTCACATCCCAAAGAGCAGAGCCACTGAAGAACAGCAGCATAACCACCAAGCTGACCAGGCTGCCCACATCTGCCAGATTGACCTGGACTGGAAGCACAAAGGTGAACTGTTCTTAGCTCGGTGGGCACATGACTCTTCTGGTCACCAAGGAAGAGATGCCACATACCAATGGGCCCGAGACAGATCCGTGGACATATCCATGGAGGCCATAACTCAGGTTATCCATGAATGTGACATCTGTGCCACCATAAAGCAAGCTAAGCGCATGAAGCCTTTGTGGTACGGGGGACGGTGGTCAAAGTACAGGTATGGGGAGGCCTGGCAGATTGATTACATCACTCTGCCTCGGTCTCGCAGTGGCAAGCAGTATGTGTTAACCATGGTGGAGGGAAGCACGGGGTGGCTGGAAACCTACCCAGTACCTCATGCTACTGCCCGTAACACCATTCTGGGCCTGCAGAGCCACATCCTGTGGAGACACGGTACCCCAGAGAGGATTGAGTCAGACAATAGGACCCATTTCAAGAACCACCTTGTAAGCAACTGGGCAAAAGAGCATGGGATAGAATGGGTTTATCACATCCCATACTACCCACAGGCTGCAGGAAAGATTGAGCGACACAATGGTCTGCTGAAAACCACCCTGAAGGCTATGGGAGGTGGAACTCTCAGAAACTGGGAGAAGCACCTTGCAGAAGCCACTTGGCTGGTGAATAGCAGGGGATCAGTTAACAGAGCTGGCCCTGCTCAGTCTGCCCTACTGCCCACAGTTGAGGGAGATGGAGTTCCTGTGGTCTGTGAAAGGAATCTACTGGGAAAGACCGTGTGGGTTGCTCCTGCCTCTGGTGGGGGAAAACCTATCAAAGGGGTGGTATCTGCAGAGGGTCCTGGTCACACATACTGGGTGATGATGGAAACTGGTGTTATCGAGTGTGTCCCTCAGAGAAATCTCTCTTTAGCTGAAAAGGTTTTGAAATCTCAGAGTTGATTCCATGTGTTCCAGATACTTTCAGGTTATCTTGTATAATAGTTGTATCATAGTTGTGCAATACTTGTATCATAGTTGTGCAATACTTGTATTATAGTTCATAAGGGGTTACAAGTTGTTTTTGTAGTTATACTCTCACCACTACACGGCGTCCAACAGAACCTACATCACAGCAGCAGCTATCCAGAGTCCTACAACATCACATCACACCACGGCGTCCAACCAGAACCCTGCATCTGATTCGTCACTGATGCCCTGCAGTGAGAGACTGTTCCTGATTTCCCTCCAGAGGATGTCTACAGCCATCTCATCCACACCTGTTCCCCTGATGCCAGACACCAAGAGACTGTTCCTGATGTTTTCTTCACAGAGGGAAAAGACTCTTTTCCTGAGTTCCAACAAGAACTGTTCCTGCTTCACTGACTTTTCTTCCGTTCCTGTCCTGCTCACATCTCACCAACCTGCACCGGACCAGAGGAGCACATCGCCTTGAGATACAGCCGGGGACCAAGAAGGACTTCACGAACTCTTAACCCATGGACACTTTTCCCATCTTTGGAGAAGAAGACTGTTTCATAGGAAGGTGGAAGTGGTCTAACCAAGGGGTGGAATGTATAGGGTTAACACTCCTGGGGGAGTGACCCTGAACCTGACCCTAGGGGTCTCGGCCCCTCCTCAGGGGTGGGCCACACTCCAGGTGATGGTTAGCCCACTCCCCCCACTTCCTGCGGTATAAAAGAGGAGCACTTCCTGCTCCTCGCTCTCTTGCTCTTGTTCGTTTCTCCTCTTACCTGCGTTCATGATCACACACACACACACTGATACTGCATACCAGCCACGAGGCAGAGACACCATCACACTACTCGGGTTGTATCCATCCCTGTTTTGTATTTTGCCGTTTTCCCTTCCTTATCCTTTGTAAACTCCCCTACCTCCAATCCCTTTTTTCTAAGTTATTGTTAAACTTTTCCTTTTTAACTTCCAAATCGAGTGAGATTGATTTATTGGGGGTGTCCCTACCTCTTATCTCTCTCCCTGTCTTTTGGGGAAAGGAGGGGGAGGAGGGGAGGTTACTCTATAAACTCTATAAATTCTATAAATTGTCATTGGGTCTACCAAATTTATAAGAGTCTCTGGGAACTTGCATTTGAACCCAAGACAACCATTCTGTAGCTTTCCATCTCCCTCACACACTGGCAAAAGAAACTTTCTCCTACCTGCTTTCCTTTGAAGCAGAAACACGTTTACATCCTAGCCCCATTGAAGAACCATAGAAATGCCCTTTAGAAAAAGCACTCCTTCTGTTTATAGACCCAGCCAGGAATGGCCTATCCTGGAATCCCCTTCACCATTCTGCAGCTTTCCAGCTGCGTAACACACTGGCAAAAGAAACTTTCTCCTGGCTCCTTTCCTTTGAAGCAGAAACACGTTTCCATCCTAGCCCCATTGAAGAACCATAGAAATTCGCTTTACAAAAAGCACTCCTTCTGCGTGCAGACCCAGCCAGGAATGGCCTAGCCTGGAATCCTCTGCCCCATCTGCAGCTTTCCAGCTCCCTCACACACTGGCAAAAGAAACTTTCTCCTAGCTGCTTTCCTTTGAAGCAGAAACACGTTTACCTCCTAGCCCCATTGAAGAACCAGAGAAATGCCGTTTACAAAAAGCAATCATTCTGCTTATAGACCCAGCCAGGAATGCCCTAGCCTGGAATCCCCTGCACCATTCTGCAGATTTCCAGCTCCCTCACACACTGGCAAAAGAAACTTTCTCCTAGCTGCTTTCCTTTGAAGCAGAAACACATTTACATCCTAGCCCCATTGAAGAACCAGAGAAATGCCGTTTAGAAAAAGCACTCCTTCTGCTTATAGACCCAGTCAGGAATGACCTAGCCTGGAATCCCCTTCACCATTCTGCAGCTTTCCAGCTGCGTAACACACTGGCAAAAGAAACTTTCTCCTAGCTGCTTTCCTTTGAAGCAGAAACACGTTTACATCCTAGCCCCATTGAAGAACCATAGAAATTCGCTTTACAAAAAGCACTCCTTCTGCTTATAGACCCAGCCAGGAATGGCCTAGCCTGGAATCCCCTGCACCATTCTGCAGCTTTCCAGCTCCCTCACACACTGGCAAAAGAAACTTTCTCCTAGCTGCTTTCCTTTGAAGCAGAAACACGTTTACATCCTAGCCCCATTGAAGAACCATAGAAATGCCCTTTAGAAAAAGCACTCCTTCTGCTTAGAGAGACAGCCAGGAATGGCCTAGCCTGGAATCCCCTGCACCATTCTGCAGCTTTCCAGCTCCCTCACACACTGGCAAAAGAAACTTTCTCCCAGCTGCTTTCCTTTGAAGCAGAAACACGTTTACATCCTAGCCCCATTGAAGAACCAGAGAAATGCCCTTTAGAAAAAGCACTCCTTCTGCTTATAGACCCAGCCAGGAATGGCCTAGCCTGGAATCCCCTGCACAATTCTGCAGCTTTCCAGCTGCATAACACACTGGCAAAAGAAACTTTCTCCTAGCTGCTTTCCTTTGAAGCAGAAACACGTTTACATCCTATCCCTATTGAAGAACCATAGAAATGCGCTTTACAAAAAGCACTCCTTCTGCTTATAGACCCAGTGAGGAATGGCCTAGCCTGGAATCCCCTAATCCATTCTGTAGCTTTCCAGCTCCCTCACACACTGGCAAAAGAAACTTTCTCCTACCTGCTTTCCTTGGAAGCAGAAACACGTTTACATCCTAGCCCCATTGAAGAACCATAGAAATGCCGTTTAGAAAAAGCACTCCTTCTGCTTATAGACCCAGCCAGGAATGGCCTAGCCTGGAATCCCCTGCACAGTTCTGCAGCTTTCCAGCTGCATAACACACTGGCAAAAGAAACTTTCTCCTACCTGCTTTCCTTTGAAGCAGAAACACGTTTACATCCTATCCCTATTGAAGAACCATAGAAATTCGCTTTACAAAAAGCACTCCTTCTGCTTATAGACCCAGTCAGGAATGACCTAGCCTGGAATCCCCTACACCATTCTGCAGCTTTCCAGCTGTGTCACACACTGGCAAAAGAAACTCTCTCCTAGCTGCTTTCCTTTGAAGCAGAAACACATTTTACATCCTAGTCCCATTGAAGAACCATAGAAATTCGGTTTACAAAAAGCACTCATTCTGCTTATAGACCCAGACAGGAATGGCCTAGCCTGGAATCCCCTGCACCATTCTGTAGCTTTCCAGCTCCCTCACACACTGGCAAAAGAAACTTTCTCCTAGCTGCTTTCCTTTGAAGCAGAAACACGTTTACATCCTAGCCCCATTGAAGAACCATAGAAATGCCGTTTTGAAAAAGCACTCCTTCTGCTTATAGACCCAGCCAGGAATGGCCTAGCTTGGAATCCCCTTCACCATTCTGCAGCTTTCCAGCTCCCTCACACACTGGCAAAAGAAACTTTCTCCTAGCTGCTTTCCTTTGAAGCAGAGACACGTTTACATCCTATCCCTATTGAAGAACCATAGAAATTCGCTTTACAAAAAGCACTCATTCTGCTTATAGACCCAGTGAGGAATGACCTAGCCTGGAATCCCCTGCACCATTCTGTAGCTTTCCAGCTCCCTCACACACTGGCAAAAGAAACTTTCTCCTAGCTGCTTTCCTTTGACGCAGAAACACGTTTACATCCTAGCCCCATTGAAGAACCATAGAAATTCGGTTTACAAAAAGCACTCCTTCTGCGTGTAGACCCAGCCAGGAATGGCCTAGCCTGGAATCCCCTGCACCATTCTGCAGCTTTCCAGCTGCGTAACACACTGGCAAAAGAAACTTTCTCCTAGCTGCTTTCCTTTGAAGCAGAAACACTTTTACATCCTATCCCTATTGAAGAACCATAGAAATTCGCTTTACAAAAAGCACTCCTTCTGCTTATAGACCCAGTCAGGAATGACCTAGCCTGGAATCCCCTACACAATTCTGCAGCTTTCCAGCTGTGTCACACACTGGCAAAAGAATCTCTCTCCTAGCTGCTTTCCTTTGAAGCAGAAACACGTTTACATCCTAGCCCCATTAAAGAACCATAGAAATGCCCTTTAGAAAAAGCACTCCTTCTGCTTATAGACCCAGGCAGGAATGGCCTATCCTGGAATCCCCTGCACCATTCTGCAGCTTTCCAGCTGCGTAACACACTGGCAAAAGAAACTTTCTCCTAGCTGCTTTCCTTTGAAGCAGAAACACGTTTACATCCTAGCCCCATTGAAGAACCATAGAAATGGCATTTTGAAAAAGCACTCATTCTGCTTCTGTACCCAGCCAGGAATGGCCTAGCCTGGAATCCCCTGCATCATTCTGTAGCTTTCCAGCTCCCTCACACACTGGCAAAAGAAACTTTCTCCTAGCTGCTTTCCTTTGAAGCAGAAACACGTTTACATCCTAGCCCCATTGAAGAACCATAGAAATGCCATTTTGAAAAAGCACTCATTCTGCTTCTGTACCCAGCCAGGAATGGCCTAGCCTGGAATCCCCTGCACCATCAGTAGCTTTCCAGCTCCCTCACACACTGGCAAAAGAAACTTTCTCCTAGCTGCTTTCCTTTGAAGCAGAAACACGTTTACATCCTATCCCTATTGAAGAACCATAGAAATGCGCTTTACAAAAAGCACTCCTTCTGCTTATAGACCCAGTGAGGAATGGCCTAGCCTGGAATCCCCTAATCCATTCTGTAGCTTTCCAGCTCCCTCACACACTGGCAAAAGAAACTTTCTCCTACCTGCTTTCCTTGGAAGCAGAAACACGTTTACATCCTAGCCCCATTGAAGAACCATAGAAATGCCGTTTAGAAAAAGCACTCCTTCTGCTTATAGACCCAGCCAGGAATGGCCTAGCCTGGAATCCCCTGCACAGTTCTGCAGCTTTCCAGCTGCATAACACACTGGCAAAAGAAACTTTCTCCTACCTGCTTTCCTTTGAAGCAGAAACACGTTTACATCCTATCCCTATTGAAGAACCATAGAAATTCGCTTTACAAAAAGCACTCCTTCTGCTTATAGACCCAGTCAGGAATGACCTAGCCTGGAATCCCCTACACCATTCTGCAGCTTTCCAGCTGTGTCACACACTGGCAAAAGAAACTCTCTCCTAGCTGCTTTCCTTTGAAGCAGAAACACATTTTACATCCTAGTCCCATTGAAGAACCATAGAAATTCGGTTTACAAAAAGCACTCATTCTGCTTATAGACCCAGACAGGAATGGCCTAGCCTGGAATCCCCTGCACCATTCTGTAGCTTTCCAGCTCCCTCACACACTGGCAAAAGAAACTTTCTCCTAGCTGCTTTCCTTTGAAGCAGAAACACGTTTACATCCTAGCCCCATTGAAGAACCATAGAAATGCCGTTTTGAAAAAGCACTCCTTCTGCTTATAGACCCAGCCAGGAATGGCCTAGCCTGGAATCCCCTGCACCATTCTGTAGCTTTCCAGCTCCCTCACACACTGGCAAAAGAAACTTTCTCCTAGCTGCTTTCCTTTGAAGCAGAGACACGTTTACATCCTATCCCTATTGAAGAACCATAGAAATTCGCTTTACAAAAAGCACTCATTCTGCTTATAGACCCAGTGAGGAATGACCTAGCCTGGAATCCCCTGCACCATTCTGTAGCTTTCCAGCTCCCTCACACACTGGCAAAAGAAACTTTCTCCTAGCTGCTTTCCTTTGACGCAGAAACACGTTTACATCCTAGCCCCATTGAAGAACCATAGAAATTCGGTTTACAAAAAGCACTCCTTCTGCTTATAGACCCAGCCAGGAATGGCCTAGCCTGGAATCCCCTGCACCATTCTGCAGCTTTCCAGCTGCGTCACACACTGGCAAAAGAAACTTTCTCCTAGCTGCTTTCCTTTGAAGCAGAAACACGTTTACATCCTAGCCCCATTGAAGAACCATAGAAATGCCCTTTAGAAAAAGCACTCCTTCTGCTTATAGACCCAGCAGGAATGGCCTAGCCTGGAATCCCCTGCACCATTCTGCAGCTTTCCAGCTGCGTCACACACTGGCAAAAGAAACTTTCTCCTAGCTGCTTTCCTTTGAAGCAGAAACACGTTTACATCCTAGCCCCATTGAAGAACCATAGAAATGCCCTTTAGAAAAAGCACTCCTTCTGCTTATAGACCCAGCCAGGAATGGCCTAGCCTGGAATCCCCTGCACCATTCTGCAGCTTTCCAGCTCCCTCACACACTGGCAAAAGAAACTTTCTCCTAGCTGCTTTCCTTTGAAGCAGAAACACGTTTACATCCTATCCCTATTGAAGAACCATAGAAATGCGCTTTACAAAAAGCACTCCTTCTGCTTGTAGACCCAGCCAGGAATGGCCTAGCCTGGAATCCCCTGCACCATTCTGCAGCTTTCCAGCTGCGTCACACACTGGCAAAAGAAACTTTCTCCTAGCTGCTTTCCTTTGAAGCAGAAACACGTTTACATCCTATCCCTATTGAAGAACCATAGAAATTCGCTTTACAAAAAGCACTCCTTCTGCTTATAGACCCAGCCAGGAATGGCCTAG
Organism: Pogoniulus pusillus; assembly: GCF_015220805.1. NCBI lineage: Eukaryota > Metazoa > Chordata > Aves > Piciformes > Lybiidae > Pogoniulus > Pogoniulus pusillus. The sequence goes on from NW_026974724.1 coordinate 92,364, forward strand.
CCTGGAATCCCCTTCACCATTCTGCAGCTTTCCAGCTCCCTCACACACTGGCAAAAGAAACTTTCTCCTAGCTGCTTTCCTTTGAAGCAGAAACACGTTTACATCCTATCCCTATTGAAGAACCATAGAAATTCGCTTTACAAAAAGCACTCCTTCTGCTTATAGACCCAGCCAGGAATGGCCTAGCCTGGAATCCCCTGCACCATTCTGTAGCTTTCCAGCTCCCTCACACACTGGCAAAAGAAACTTTCTCCTAGCTGCTTTCCTTTGAAGCAGAGACACGTTTACATCCTAGCCCCATTGAAGAACCATAGAAATTCGCTTTACAAAAAGCACTCATTCTGCTTATAGACCCAGTCAGGAATGGCCTAGCCTGGAATCCCCTGCACCATTCTGTAGCTTTCCAGCTCCCTCACACACTGGCAAAAGAAACTTTCTCCTAGCTGCTTTCCTTTGAAGCAGAAACACGTTTACATCCTAGCCCCATTGAAGAACCATAGAAATTCGCTTTACAAAAAGCACTCCTTCTGCGTGTAGACCCAGCCAGGAATGGCCTAGCCTGGAATCCCCTACTCCATTCTGTAGCTTTCCAGCTCCCTCACACACTGGCAAAAGAAACTTTCTCCTAGCTGCTTTCCTTTGAAGCAGAAACACGTTTACATCCTAGCCCCATTAAAGAACCATAGAAATGCCCGTTAGAAAAAGCACTCCTTCTGCTTATAGACCCAGCCAGGAATGGCCTAGCCTGGAATCCCCTGCACCATTCTGCAGCTTTCCAGCTGCGTAACACACTGGCAAAAGAAACTTTCTCCTAGCTGCTTTCCTTTGAAGCAGAAACACGTTTACATCCTAGCCCCATTGAAGAACCATAGAAATGCCCTTTAGAAAAAGCACTCCTTCTGCTTATAGACCCAGCCAGGAATGGCCTAGCCTGGAATCCCCTGCACCATTCTGTAGCTTTCCAGCTCCCTCACACACTGGCAAAAGAAACTTTCTCCTAGCTGCTTTCCTTTGAAGCAGAAACACGTTGACATCCTAGCCCCATTTAAGAACCATAGAAATTCACTTTACAAAAAGCACTCCTTCGGCGTGTAGACCCAGCCAGGAATGGCCTAGCCTGGAATCCCCTGCACCAATCTGCAGCTTTCCAGCTCCCTCACACACTGGCAAAAGAAACTTTCTCCTAGCTGCTTTCCTTTGAAGCAGAAACACGTTTACATCCTAGCCCCATTGAAGAACCAGAGAAATGCCCTTTAGAAAAAGCACTCCTTCTGCTTATAGACCCAGCCAGGAATGGCCTAGTCTGGAATCCCCTGCACCATTCTGTAGCTTTCCAGCTCCCTCACACACTGGCAAAAGAAACTTTCTCCTAGCTGCTTTCCTTTGAAGCAGAAACACGTTTACATCCTAGCCCCATTGAAGAACCATAGAAATGCCGTTTAGAAAAAGCACTCCTTCTGCTTGTAGACCCAGCCAGGAATGGCCTAGCCTGGAATCCCCTGCACCATTCTGTAGCTTTCCAGCTCCCTCACACACTGGCAAAAGAAACTTTCTCCTAGCTGCTTTCCTTTGAAGCAGAAACACGTTTACATCCTAGCCCCATTGAAGAACCATAGAAATTCGCTTTACAAAAAGCACTCCTTCTGCTTATAGACCCAGTCAGGAATGACCTAGCCTGGAATCCCCTGCACCATTCTGTAGCTTTCCAGCTCCCTCACACACTGGCAAAAGAAACTTTCTCCTAGCTGCTTTCCTTTGAAGCAGAAACACGTTTACATCCTAGCCCCATTGAAGAACCAGAGAAATGCCCTTTAGAAAAAGCACTCCTTCTGCTTGTAGACCCAGCCAGGAATGGCCTAGCCTGGAATCCCCTGCACCATTCTGCAGCTTTCCAGCTCCCTCACACACTGGCAAAAGAAACTTTCTCCTAGCTGCTTTCCTTTGAAGCAGAAACACGTTTACATCCTAGCCCCATTGAAGAACCATAGAAATGCCGTTTAGAAAAAGCACTCCTTCTGCTTATAGACCCAGCCAGGAATGGCCTAGCCTGGAATCCCCTGCACCATTCTGTAGCTTTCCAGCTGCCTCACACACTGGCAAAAGAAACTTTCTCCTAGCTGCTTTCCTTTGAAGCAGAAACACGTTTACATCCTAGCCCCATTGAAGAACCATAGAAATTCGCTTTACAAAAAGCACTCCTTCTTCTTATAGACCCAGCCAGGAATGGCCTAGCCTGGAATCCTCTGCACCATTCTGCAGCTTTCCAGCTCCCTCACACACTGGCAAAAGAAACTTTCTCCTAGCTGCTTTCCTTTGAAGCAGAAACACGTTTACATCCTAGCCCCATTGAAGAACCAGAGAAATGCCGTTTAGAAAAAGCACTCCTTCTGCTTATAGACCCAGTCAGGAATGGCCTAGCCTGGAATCCCCTGCACCATTCTGCAGCTTTCCAGCTGCCTAACACACTGGCAAAAGAAACTTTCTCCTAGCTGCTTTCCTTTGAAGCAGAAACACGTTTACATCCTAGCCCCATTGAAGAACCATAGAAATGCCCTTTAGAAAAAGCACTCCTTCTGCTTAGAGAGCCAGCCAGGAATGGCCTAGCCTGGAATCCCCTGCACCATTCTGCAGCTTTCCAGCAACCTCACACACTGGCAAAAGAAACTTTCTCCCAGCTGCTTTCCTTTGAAGCAGAAACACGTTTACATCCTAGTCCCATTGAAGAACCATAGAAATGCCCTTTAGAAAAAGCACTCCTTCTGCTTATATACCCAGCCAGGAATGGCCTTGCCTGGAATCCCCTGCACAATTCTGCAGCTTTCCAGCTGCGTAACACACTGGCAAAAGAAACTTTCTCCTAGCTGCTTTCCTTTGAAGCAGAAACACGTTTACATCCTAGCCCCTTTGAAGAACCATAGAAATGCCCTTTAGAAAAAGCACTCCTTCTGTTTATAGACCCAGCCAGGAATGGCCTATCCTGGAATCCCCTGCATCATTCTGTAGCTTTCCAGCTCCCTCACACACTGGCAAAAGAAACTTTCTCCTAGCTGCTTTCCTTTGAAGCAGAAACACGTTTACATCCTAGCCCCATTGAAGAACCAGAGAAATTCGGTTTACAAAAAGCACTCCTTCTGCTTATAGACCCAGCCAGGAATGGCCTAGCCTGGAATCCCCTGCACCATTCTGCAGCTTTCCAGCTCCCTCACACACTGGCAAAAGAAACTTTCTCCCAGCAGCTTTCATTTGAAGCAGAAACACGTTTACATCCTAGCCCCATTGAAGAACCATAGAAATGCCCTTTAGAAAAAGCACTCCTTCTGCTTATAGACCCAGCCAGGAATGGCCTAGCCTGGAATCCCCTACACCATCCTGCAGCTTTCCAGCTCCCTTACACACTGACAAAAGAAACTCTCTCCTAGCTGCTTTCCTTTGAAGCAGAAACACGTTTACATCCTAGCCCCATTGAAGAACCAGAGAAATTCGATTTACAAAAAGCACTCCTTCTGCTTATAGACCCAGCCAGGAATGGCCTAGCCTGGAATCCCCTTCACCATTCTGCAGCTTTCCAGCTGCGTAACACACTGGCAAAAGAAACTTTCTCCTAGCTGCTTTCCTTTGAAGCAGAAACACGTTTACATCCTAGCCCATTGAAGAACCATAGAAATGCCCTTTAGAAAAAGCACTCCTTCTGCTTATAGACCCAGCCAGGAATGGCCTAGCCTGGAATCCCCTGCACATTCTGCAGCTTTCCAGCTCCCTCACACACTGGCAAAAGAAACTTTCTCCTAGCTGCTTTCCTTTGAAGCAGAAACACGTTTACATCCTAGCCCCATTGAAGAACCAGAGAAATTCGACTTTACAAAAAGCACTCCTTCTGCTTATAGACCCAGCCAGGAATGGCCTAGCCTGGAATCCCCTGCATCATCTGTAGCTTTCCAGCTCCCTCACACACTGGCAAAAGAAACTTTCTCCTAGCTGCTTTCCTTTGAAGCAGAAACACGTTTACATCCTAGCCCCATTGAAGAACCAAAGAAATGCCCTTTAGAAAAAGCACTCCTCTGCTTAGAGAGCCAGCCAGGGAATGGCCTAGCCTGGAATCCCCTGCACCATTCTGCAGCTTTTCAGCAACCTCACACACTGGCAAAAGAAACTTTCTCCCAGCTGCTTTCATTTGAAGCAGAAACACGTTTAATCCTAGCTCCCATTGAAGAACCATAGAAATGCCCTTTAGAAAAGCACTCCTTCTGCTTATATACCCAGCCAGGAATGGCCTAGCCTGGAATCCCCTACACAATCCTGCAGCTTTCCAGCTCCGTAACACACTGACAAAAGAAACTCTCTCCTAGCTGCTTTCCTTTGAAGCAGAAACACGTTTACATCCTAGCCCCATTGAAGAACCATAGAAATGCCCTTTAGAAAAAGCACTCCTTCTGCTTATAGACCCAGCCAGGAATGGCCTATCCTGGAATCCCCTGCATCATTCTGTAGCTTTCCAGCTCCCTCACACACTGGCAAAAGAACTTTCTCCTAGCTGCTTCCTTTGAAGCAGAAACCGTTTACATCCTAGCCCCATTGAAGAACCAGAGAAATTCGGTTTACAAAAGCACTCCTTCTGCTTATAGACCCAGCCAGGAATGGCCTAGCCTGGGAATCCCCTGCACCATTCTGCTAGCTTTCCAGCTCCCTCACACATGGCAAAAGAAACTTTCTCCTAGCTGCTTTCCTTTGAAGCAGAAACACGTTTACATCCTAGCCCCATTGAAGAACCATAGAAATGCCGTTTAGAAAAAGCACTCCTTCTGCTTATAGACCCAGCCAGGAATGGCCTAGCCTGGAATCCCCTGCACCATTCTGCAGCTTTCCAGCTCCCTCACACACTGGCAAAAGAAACTTTCTCCTAGCTGCTTTCCTTTGAAGCAGAAACACGTTTACATCCTAGCCCCATTGAAGAACCATAGAAATGCCGTTTAGAAAAAGCACTCCTTCTGCTTATAGACCCAGCCAGGAATGGCCTAGCCTGGAATCCCCTGCACCATTCTGCAGCTTTCCAGCTGCCGTCACACACTGGCAAAAGAAACTTTCTCCTAGCTGCTTTCCTTTGAAGCAGAAACACGTTTACATCCTAGCCCCATTGAAGAACCATAGAAATGCCGGTTAGAAAAAGCACTCCTTCTGCTTATAGACCCAGCCAGGAATGGCCTAGCCTGGAATCCCCTGCACCATTCTGCAGCTTTCCAGCTCCCTCACACACTGGCAAAAGAAACTTTCTCCTAGCTGCTTTCCTTTGAAGCAGAAACACGTTTACATCCTAGCCCCATTGAAGAACCATAGAAATGCGCTTTACAAAAAGCACTCCTTCTGCTTATAGACCCAGCCAGGAATGGCCTAGCCTGGAATCCCCTGCACCATTCTGCAGCTTTCCAGCTCCCTCACACACTGGCAAAAGAAACTTTCTCCTAGCTGCTTTCCTTTGAAGCAGAAACACGTTTACATCCTAGCCCCATTGAAGAACCATAGAAATGCCGTTTAGAAAAAGCACTCCTTCTGCTTATAGACCCAGCCAGGAATGGCCTAGCCTGGAATCCCCTGCACCATTCTGCAGCTTTCCAGCTCCCTCACACACTGGCAAAAGAAACTTTCTCCTAGCTGCTTTCCTTTGAAGCAGAAACACGTTTACATCCTAGCCCCATTGAAGAACCATAGAAATGCCGTTTAGAAAAAGCACTCCTTCTGCTTATAGACCCAGCCAGGAATGGCCTAGCCTGGAATCCCCTGCACCATTCTGCAGCTTTCCAGCTCCCTCACACACTGGCAAAAGAAACTTTCTCCTAGCTGCTTTCCTTTGAAGCAGAAACACGTTTACATCCTAGCCCCATTGAAGAACCATAGAAATTCGCTTTACAAAAAGCACTCCTTCTGCTTATAGACCCAGTCAGGAATGGCCTAGCCTGGAATCCCCTGCACATTCTGCAGCTTTCCAGCTGCCTCACACACTGGCAAAAGAAACTTTCTCCTAGCTGCTTTCCTTTGAAGCAGAAACACGTTTACATCCTAGCCCCATTGAAGAACCATAGAAATTCGCTTTACAAAAAGCACTCCTTCTGCTTATAGACCCAGCCAGGAATGGCCTAGCCTGGAATCCCCTGCACCATTCTGCAGCTTTCCAGCTCCCTCACACACTGGCAAAAGAAACTTTCTCCTAGCTGCTTTCCTTTGAAGCAGAAACACGTTTACATCCTAGCCCCATTGAAGAACCATAGAAATTCGCTTTACAAAAAGCACTCCTTCTGCTTATAGACCCAGCCAGGAATGGCCTAGCCTGGAATCCCCTGCACCATTCTGCAGCTTTCCAGCTCCCTCACACACTGGCAAAAGAAACTTTCTCCTAGCTGCTTTCCTTTGAAGCAGAAACACGTTTACATCCTAGCCCCATTGAAGAACCATAGAAATTCGCTTTACAAAAAGCACTCCTTCTGCTTATAGACCCAGCCAGGAATGGCCTAGCCTGGAATCCCCTGCACCATTCTGCAGCTTTCCAGCTCCCTCACACACTGGCAAAAGAAACTTTCTCCTAGCTGCTTTCCTTTGAAGCAGAAACACGTTTACATCCTAGCCCCATTGAAGAACCATAGAAATGCCGTTTAGAAAAAGCACTCCTTCTGCTTATAGACCCAGCCAGGAATGGCCTAGCCTGGAATCCCCTGCACCATTCTGCAGCTTTCCAGCTGCGTCACACACTGGCAAAAGAAACTTTCTCCTAGCTGCTTTCCTTTGAAGCAGAAACACGTTTACATCCTAGCCCCATTGAAGAACCATAGAAATGCCGTTTAGAAAAAGCACTCCTTCTGCTTATAGACCCAGCCAGGAATGGCCTAGCCTGGAATCCCCTGCACCATTCTGCAGCTTTCCAGCTCCCTCACACACTGGCAAAAGAAACTTTCTCCTAGCTGCTTTCCTTTGAAGCAGAAACACGTTTACATCCTAGCCCCATTGAAGAACCATAGAAATGCCGTTTAGAAAAAGCACTCCTTCTGCTTATAGACCCAGCCAGGAATGGCCTAGCCTGGAATCCCCTGCACCATTCTGCAGCTTTCCAGCTCCCTCACACACTGGCAAAAGAAACTTTCTCCTAGCTGCTTTCCTTTGAAGCAGAAACACGTTTACATCCTATCCCCATTGAAGAACCATAGAAATTCGCTTTACAAAAAGCACTCCTTCTGCTTATAGACCCAGCCAGGAATGGCCTAGCCTGGAATCCCCTGCACCATTCTGCAGCTTTCCAGCTCCCTCACACACTGGCAAAAGAAACTTTCTCCTAGCTGCTTTCCTTTGAAGCAGAAACACGTTTACATCCTAGCCCCATTGAAGAACCATAGAAATGCCGTTTAGAAAAAGCACTCCTTCTGCTTATAGACCCAGCCAGGAATGGCCTAGCCTGGAATCCCCTGCACCATTCTGCAGCTTTCCAGCTCCCTCACACACTGGCAAAAGAAACTTTCTCCTAGCTGCTTTCCTTTGAAGCAGAAACACGTTTACATCCTAGCCCCATTGAAGAACCATAGAAATGCCGTTTAGAAAAAGCACTCCTTCTGCTTATAGACCCAGCCAGGAATGGCCTAGCCTGGAATCCCCTGCACCATTCTGCAGCTTTCCAGCTCCCTCACACACTGGCAAAAGAAACTTTCTCCTAGCTGCTTTCCTTTGAAGCAGAAACACGTTTACATCCTAGCCCCATTGAAGAACCATAGAAATTCGCTTTAGCAAAAAGCACTCCTTCTGCTTATAGACCCAGCCAGGAATGGCCTAGCCTGGAATCCCCTGCACCATTCTGCAGCTTTCCAGCTCCCTCACACACTGGCAAAAGAAACTTTCTCCTAGCTGCTTTCCTTTGAAGCAGAAACACGTTTACATCCTAGCCCCATTGAAGAACCATAGAAATGCGCTTTAGAAAAAGCACTCCTTCTGCTTATAGACCCAGCCAGGAATGGCCTAGCCTGGAATCCCCTGCACCATTCTGTAGCTTTCCAGCTCCCTCACACACTGGCAAAAGAAACTTTCTCCTAGCTGCTTTCCTTTGAAGCAGAAACACGTTTACATCCTAGCCCCATTGAAGAACCATAGAAATGCGGTTTAGAAAAAGCACTCCTTCTGCTTATAGACCCAGCCAGGAATGGCCTAGCCTGGAATCCCCTGCACCATTCTGCAGCTTTCCAGCTCCCTCACACACTGGCAAAAGAAACTTTCTCCTAGCTGCTTTCCTTTGAAGCAGAAACACGTTTACATCCTAGCCCCATTGAAGAACCATAGAAATGCCGTTTAGAAAAAGCACTCCTTCTGCTTATAGACCCAGCCAGGAATGGCCTAGCCTGGAATCCCCTGCACCATTCTGCAGCTTTCCAGCTCCCTCACACACTGGCAAAAGAAACTTTCTCCTAGCTGCTTTCCTTTGAAGCAGAAACACGTTTACATCCTAGCCCCATTGAAGAACCATAGAAATTCGCTTTACAAAAAGCACTCCTTCTGCTTATAGACCCAGCCAGGAATGGCCTAGCCTGGAATCCCCTGCACCATTCTGCAGCTTTCCAGCTGCCGTCACACACTGGCAAAAGAAACTTTCTCCTAGCTGCTTTCCTTTGAAGCAGAAACACGTTTACATCCTAGCCCCATTGAAGAACCATAGAAATGCCGTTTAGAAAAAGCACTCCTTCTGCTTATAGACCCAGCCAGGAATGGCCTAGCCTGGAATCCCCTGCACCATTCTGCAGCTTTCCAGCTCCCTCACACACTGGCAAAAGAAACTTTCTCCTAGCTGCTTTCCTTTGAAGCAGAAACACGTTTACATCCTAGCCCCATTGAAGAACCATAGAAATGCCGTTTAGAAAAAGCACTCCTTCTGCTTATAGACCCAGTCAGGAATGGCCTAGCCTGGAATCCCCTGCACCATTCTGCAGCTTTCCAGCTCCCTCACACACTGGCAAAAGAAACTTTCTCCTAGCTGCTTTCCTTTGAAGCAGAAACACGTTTACATCCTAGCCCCATTGAAGAACCATAGAAATTCGGTTTACAAAAAGCACTCCTTCTGCTTATAGACCCAGCCAGGAATGGCCTAGCCTGGAATCCCCTGCACCATTCTGCAGCTTTCCAGCTCCCTCACACACTGGCAAAAGAAACTTTCTCCTAGCTGCTTTCCTTTGAAGCAGAAACACGTTTACATCCTAGCCCCATTGAAGAACCATAGAAATGCCGTTTAGAAAAAGCACTCCTTCTGCTTATAGACCCAGCCAGGAATGGCCTAGCCTGGAATCCCCTGCACCATTCTGCAGCTTTCCAGCTCCCTCACACACTGGCAAAAGAAACTTTCTCCTAGCTGCTTTCCTTTGAAGCAGAAACACGTTTACATCCTAGCCCCATTGAAGAACCATAGAAATGCCGTTTAGAAAAAGCACTCCTTCTGCTTATAGACCCAGCCAGGAATGGCCTAGCCTGGAATCCCCTGCACCATTCTGCAGCTTTCCAGCTCCCTCACACACTGGCAAAAGAAACTTTCTCCTAGCTGCTTTCCTTTGAAGCAGAAACACGTTTACATCCTAGCCCCATTGAAGAACCATAGAAATGCCGTTTAGAAAAAGCACTCCTTCTGCTTATAGACCCAGCCAGGAATGGCCTAGCCTGGAATCCCCTGCACCATTCTGCAGCTTTCCAGCTCCCTCACACACTGGCAAAAGAAACTTTCTCCTAGCTGCTTTCCTTTGAAGCAGAAACACGTTTACATCCTAGCCCCATTGAAGAACCATAGAAATGCCGTTTAGAAAAAGCACTCCTTCTGCTTATAGACCCAGCCAGGAATGGCCTAGCCTGGAATCCCCTGCACCATTCTGCAGCTTTCCAGCTGCGTCACACACTGGCAAAAGAAACTTTCTCCTAGCTGCTTTCCTTTGAAGCAGAAACACGTTTACATCCTAGCCCCATTGAAGAACCATAGAAATTCGCTTTACAAAAAGCACTCCTTCTGCTTATAGACCCAGCCAGGAATGGCCTAGCCTGGAATCCCCTGCACCATTCTGCAGCTTTCCAGCTCCCTCACACACTGGCAAAAGAAACTTTCTCCTAGCTGCTTTCCTTTGAAGCAGAAACACGTTTACATCCTAGCCCCATTGAAGAACCATAGAAATTCGGTTTAGAAAAAGCACTCCTTCTGCTTATAGACCCAGCCAGGAATGGCCTAGCCTGGAATCCCCTGCACCATTCTGTAGCTTTCCAGCTCCCTCACACACTGGCAAAAGAAACTTTCTCCTAGCTGCTTTCCTTTGAAGCAGAAACACGTTTACATCCTAGCCCCATTGAAGAACCATAGAAATGCCGTTTAGAAAAAGCACTCCTTCTGCTTATAGACCCAGCCAGGAATGGCCTAGCCTGGAATCCCCTGCACCATTCTGTAGCTTTCCAGCTCCCTCACACACTGGCAAAAGAAACTTTCTCCTAGCTGCTTTCCTTTGAAGCAGAAACACGTTTACATCCTAGCCCCATTGAAGAACCATAGAAATGCCGTTTAGCAAAAAGCACTCCTTCTGCTTATAGACCCAGCCAGGAATGGCCTAGCCTGGAATCCCCTGCACCATTCTGCAGCTTTCCAGCTCCTCACACACTGGCAAAAGAAACTTTCTCCTAGCTGCTTTCCTTTGAAGCAGAAACACGTTTACATCCTAGCCCCATTGAAGAACCATAGAAATTCCGTTTAGAAAAAGCACTCCTTCTGCTTATAGACCCAGCCAGGAATGGCCTAGCCTGGAATCCCCTGCACCATTCTGCAGCTTTCCAGCTGCGTCACACACTGGCAAAAGAAACTTTCTCCTAGCTGCTTTCCTTTGAAGCAGAAACACGTTTACATCCTAGCCCCATTGAAGAACCATAGAAATGCCGTTTAGAAAAAGCACTCCTTCTGCTTGTAGACCCAGCCAGGAATGGCCTAGCCTGGAATCCCCTGCACCATTCTGCAGCTTTCCAGCTCCCTCACACACTGGCAAAAGAAACTTTCTCCTAGCTGCTTTCCTTTGAAGCAGAAACACGTTTACATCCTAGCCCCATTGAAGAACCATAGAAATGCCGTTTAGAAAAAGCACTCCTTCTGCTTATAGACCCAGTCAGGAATGGCCTAGCCTGGAATCCCCTGCACCATTCTGCAGCTTTCCAGCTGCCGTCACACACTGGCAAAAGAAACTTTCTCCTAGCTGCTTTCCTTTGAAGCAGAAACACGTTTACATCCTAGCCCCATTGAAGAACCATAGAAATGCCGTTTAGAAAAAGCACTCCTTCTGCTTATAGACCCAGCCAGGAATGGCCTAGCCTGGAATCCCCTGCACCATTCTGCAGCTTTCCAGCTCCCTCACACACTGGCAAAAGAAACTTTCTCCTAGCTGCTTTCCTTTGAAGCAGAAACACGTTTACATCCTAGCCCCATTGAAGAACCATAGAAATTCGCTTTACAAAAAGCACTCCTTCTGCTTATAGACCCAGCCAGGAATGGCCTAGCCTGGAATCCCCTGCACCATTCTGCAGCTTTCCAGCTCCCTCACACACTGGCAAAAGAAACTTTCTCCTAGCTGCTTTCCTTTGAAGCAGAAACACGTTTACATCCTAGCCCCATTGAAGAACCATAGAAATGCCGTTTAGAAAAAGCACTCCTTCTGCTTATAGACCCAGCCAGGAATGGCCTAGCCTGGAATCCCCTGCACCATTCTGCAGCTTTCCAGCTGCGTCACACACTGGCAAAAGAAACTTTCTCCTAGCTGCTTTCCTTTGAAGCAGAAACACGTTTACATCCTAGCCCCATTGAAGAACCATAGAAATGCGCTTTACAAAAAGCACTCCTTCTGCTTATAGACCCAGCCAGGAATGGCCTAGCCTGGAATCCCCTGCACCATTCTGCAGCTTTCCAGCTGCCCTCACACACTGGCAAAAGAAACTTTCTCCTAGCTGCTTTCCTTTGAAGCAGAAACACGTTTACATCCTAGCCCCATTGAAGAACCATAGAAATTCGTTTACAAAAAGCACTCCTTCTGCTTATAGACCCAGCCAGGAATGGCCTAGCCTGGAATCCCCTGCACCATTCTGCAGCTTTCCAGCTCCCTCACACACTGGCAAAAGAAACTTTCTCCTAGCTGCTTTCCTTTGAAGCAGAAACACGTTTACATCCTAGCCCCATTGAAGAACCATAGAAATGCCGTTTAGAAAAAGCACTCCTTCTGCTTATAGACCCAGCCAGGAATGGCCTAGCCTGGAATCCCCTGCACCATTCTGTAGCTTTCCAGCTCCCTCACACACTGGCAAAAGAAACTTTCTCCTAGCTGCTTTCCTTTGAAGCAGAAACACGTTTACATCCTAGCCCTATTGAAGAACCATAGAAATTCGCTTTACAAAAAGCACTCATTCTGCTTATAGACCCATCAGGAATGGCCTAGCCTGGAATCCCCTGCACCATTCTGTAGCTTTCCAGCTCCCTCACACACTGGCAAAAGAAACTTTCTCCTAGCTGCTTTCCTTTGAAGCAGAAACACGTTTACATCCTAGCCCCATTGAAGAACCATAGAAATTCGGTTTACAAAAAGCACTCCTTCTGCTTATAGACCCAGTCAGGAATGGCCTAGCCTGGAATCCCCTGCACCATTCTGTAGCTTTCCAGCTCCCTCACACACTGGCAAAAGAAACTTTCTCCTAGCTGCTTTCCTTTGAAGCAGAAACACGTTTACATCCTAGCCCTATTGAAGAACCATAGAAATGCGCTTTACAAAAAGCACTCCTTCTGCTTATAGACCCAGTGAGGAATGACCTAGCCTGGAATCCCCTGCACCATTCTGTAGCTTTCCAGCTCCCTCACACACTGGCAAAAGAAACTTTCTCCTAGCTGCTTTCCTTTGAAGCAGAAACACGTTTACATCCTAGCCCCATTGAAGAACCATAGAAATGCCGTTTAGAAAAAGCACTCCTTCTGCTTATAGACCCAGTCAGGAATGACCTAGCCTGGAATCCCCTACACCATTCTGCAGCTTTCCAGCTGCGTCACACACTGGCAAAAGAAACTTTCTCCTAGCTGCTTTCCTTTGAAGCAGAAACACGTTTACATCCTAGCCCCATTGAAGAACCATAGAAATGCCGTTTAGAAAAAGCACTCCTTCTGCTTATAGACCCAGCCAGGAATGGCCTAGCCTGGAATCCCCTGCACCATTCTGCAGCTTTCCAGCTCCCTCACACACTGGCAAAAGAAACTTTCTCCTAGCTGCTTTCCTTTGAAGCAGAAACACGTTTACATCCTAGCCCCATTGAAGAACCATAGAAATGCCGTTTAGAAAAAGCACTCCTTCTGCTTATAGACCCAGCCAGGAATGGCCTAGCCTGGAATCCCCTGCACCATTCTGCAGCTTTCCAGCTCCCTCACACACTGGCAAAAGAAACTTTCTCCTAGCTGCTTTCCTTTGAAGCAGAAACACGTTTACATCCTAGCCCCATTGAAGAACCATAGAAATGCCGTTTAGAAAAAGCACTCCTTCTGCTTATAGACCCAGCCAGGAATGGCCTAGCCTGGAATCCCCTGCACCATTCTGCAGCTTTCCAGCTCCCTCACACACTGGCAAAAGAAACTTTCTCCTAGCTGCTTTCCTTTGAAGCAGAAACACGTTTACATCCTAGCCCCATTGAAGAACCATAGAAATGCCGTTTAGAAAAAGCACTCCTTCTGCTTATAGACCCAGCCAGGAATGGCCTAGCCTGGAATCCCCTGCACCATTCTGCAGCTTTCCAGCTCCCTCACACACTGGCAAAAGAAACTTTCTCCTAGCTGCTTTCCTTTGAAGCAGAAACACGTTTACATCCTAGCCCCATTGAAGAACCATAGAAATGCCTTTAGAAAAAGCACTCCTTCTGCTTATAGACCCAGCCAGGAATGGCCTAGCCTGGAATCCCCTGCACCATTCTGTAGCTTTCCAGCTCCCTCACACACTGGCAAAAGAAACTTTCTCCTAGCTGCTTTCCTTTGAAGCAGAAACACGTTTACATCCTAGCCCCATTGAAGAACCATAGAAATTCGGTTTACAAAAAGCACTCCTTCTTCTTATAGACCCAGCCAGGAATGGCCTAGCCTGGAATCCCCTGCACCATTCTGCAGCTTTCCAGCTCCCTCACACACTGGCAAAAGAAACTTTCTCCTAGCTGCTTACCTTTGAAGCAGAAACACGTTTACATCCTAGCCCCATTGAAGAACCATAGAAATGCCGTTTAGAAAAAGCACTCATTCTGCTTATAGACCCAGCCAGGAATGGCCTAGCCTGGAATCCCCTGCACCATTCTGCAGCTTTCCAGCTCCCTCACACACTGGCAAAAGAAACTTTCTCCTAGCTGCTTTCCTTTGAAGCAGAAACACGTTTACATCCTAGCCCCATTGAAGAACCATAGAAATGCGCTTTAGAAAAAGCACTCCTTCTGCTTATAGACCCAGCCAGGAATGGCCTAGCCTGGAATCCCCTGCACCATTCTGCAGCTTTCCAGCTCCCTCACACACTGGCAAAAGAAACTTTCTCCTAGCTGCTTTCCTTTGAAGCAGAAACACGTTTACATCCTAGCCCCATTGAAGAACCATAGAAATGCCGTTTAGAAAAAGCACTCCTTCTGCTTATAGACCCAGCCAGGAATGGCCTAGCCTGGAATCCCCTGCACCATTCTGCAGCTTTCCAGCTCCCTCACACACTGGCAAAAGAAACTTTCTCCTAGCTGCTTTCCTTTGAAGCAGAAACACGTTTACATCCTAGCCCCATTGAAGAACCATAGAAATTCGCTTTACAAAAAGCACTCCTTCTGCTTATAGACCCAGCCAGGAATGGCCTAGCCTGGAATCCCCTGCACCATTCTGCAGCTTTCCAGCTCCCTCACACACTGGCAAAAGAAACTTTCTCCTAGCTGCTTTCCTTTGAAGCAGAAACACGTTTACATCCTAGCCCCATTGAAGAACCATAGAAATTCGGTTTACAAAAAGCACTCCTTCTGCTTATAGACCCAGCCAGGAATGGCCTAGCCTGGAATCCCCTGCACCATTCTGTAGCTTTCCAGCTCCCTCACACACTGGCAAAAGAAACTTTCTCCTAGCTGCTTTCCTTTGAAGCAGAAACACGTTTACATCCTAGCCCCATTGAAGAACCATAGAAATGCCGTTTAGAAAAAGCACTCCTTCTGCTTATAGACCCAGCCAGGAATGGCCTAGCCTGGAATCCCCTGCACCATTCTGCAGCTTTCCAGCTCCCTCACACACTGGCAAAAGAAACTTTCTCCTAGCTGCTTTCCTTTGAAGCAGAAACACGTTTACATCCTAGCCCCATTGAAGAACCATAGAAATTCGCTTTACAAAAAGCACTCCTTCTGCTTATAGACCCAGTCAGGAATGACCTAGCCTGGAATCCCCTACACCATTCTGCAGCTTTCCAGCTGCGTCACACACTGGCAAAAGAAACTTTCTCCTAGCTGCTTTCCTTTGAAGCAGAAACACGTTTACATCCTAGCCCCATTGAAGAACCATAGAAATTCGCTTTACAAAAAGCACTCCTTCTGCTTATAGACCCAGCCAGGAATGGCCTAGCCTGGAATCCCCTGCACCATTCTGCAGCTTTCCAGCTGCGTCACACACTGGCAAAAGAAACTTTCTCCTAGCTGCTTTCCTTTGAAGCAGAAACACGTTTACATCCTAGCCCCATTGAAGAACCATAGAAATTCGGTTTAGAAAAAGCACTCCTTCTGCTTATAGACCCAGCCAGGAATGGCCTAGCCTGGAATCCCCTGCACCATTCTGCAGCTTTCCAGCTGCGTCACACACTGGCAAAAGAAACTTTCTCCTAGCTGCTTTCCTTTGAAGCAGAAACACGTTTACATCCTAGCCCCATTGAAGAACCATAGAAATGCCGTTTAGAAAAAGCACTCCTTCTGCTTATAGACCCAGCCAGGAATGGCCTAGCCTGGAATCCCCTGCACCATTCTGCAGCTTTCCAGCTCCCTCACACACTGGCAAAAGAAACTTTCTCCTAGCTGCTTTCCTTTGAAGCAGAAACACGTTTACATCCTAGCCCCATAGAAGAACCATAGAAATGCCGTTTAGAAAAAGCACTCCTTCTGCTTATAGACCCAGCCAGGAATGGCCTAGCCTGGAATCCCCTGCACCATTCTGCAGCTTTCCAGCTGCGTCACACACTGGCAAAAGAAACTTTCTCCTAGCTGCTTTCCTTTGAAGCAGAAACACGTTTACATCCTAGCCCCATTGAAGAACCATAGAAATTCGCTTTAGAAAAAGCACTCCTTCTGCTTATAGACCCAGCCAGGAATGGCCTAGCCTGGAATCCCCTGCACCATTCTGCAGCTTTCCAGCTCCCTCACACACTGGCAAAAGAAACTTTCTCCTAGCTGCTTTCCTTTGAAGCAGAAACACGTTTACATCCTAGCCCCATTGAAGAACCATAGAAATGCCGTTTAGAAAAAGCACTCCTTCTGCTTATAGACCCAGCCAGGAATGGCCTAGCCTGGAATCCCCTGCACCATTCTGCAGCTTTCCAGCTCCCTCACACACTGGCAAAAGAAACTTTCTCCTAGCTGCTTTCCTTTGAAGCAGAAACACGTTTACATCCTAGCCCCATTGAAGAACCATAGAAATGCCGTTTAGAAAAAGCACTCCTTCTGCTTATAGACCCAGTCAGGAATGACCTAGCCTGGAATCCCCTACACCATTCTGCAGCTTTCCAGCTGCGTCACACACTGGCAAAAGAAACTTTCTCCTAGCTGCTTTCCTTTGAAGCAGAAACACCTTTTACATCCTAGCCCCATTGAAGAACCATAAGAAATGCCCTTTAGAAAAAAGCACTCCTTCTGCGTGGTAGACCCAGTCAGGAATGACCTAGCCTGGAATCCCCTGCACATTCTGCAGCTTTCCAGCTGCGTCACACACTGGCAAAGGAAACTCGCTCCTAGCTGCTTTCCTTTCAGCAGGAAATACGTTTACATCCTAGCCCATTGAAGAACCAGAGAATGCCTTTAGAAAAAGCACACCTTCTGCGTGTAGACCCAGACAGGAATGGCCTAGCCTGGAATCCCCTACACCATTCTGCAGCTTCCAGCTGCGTCCACACACTGCAAAAGAAAACTTTCTCTAGCTGCTTTCCTTTGAAGCAGAAACATGTTTACATCCTAGGCCCCATTGAAGAACCAGAGAAATGCCCTTTAGAAAAAGGCACTCCTTCTGCGTGTAGACCCAGTCAGGAATGACCTAGCCTGGAATCCCCTGCACCATTCTGCAGCTTTCCAGCTGCATAACACCCTGGCAAAGAAACTTTCTCCTAGCTGCTTTCCTTTGGCGCAGAAACACGTTTACATCCTATCCCTATTGAAGAACCATAGAAATTCGCTTTACAAAAAGCACTCCTTTTGCTTATAGACCCAGCCAGGAATGGCCTAGCCTGGAATCCCCTGCACCATTCTGCAGCTTTCCAGCTGCATAACACACTGGCAAAAGAAACTTTCTCCTAGCTGCTTTCCTTTGAAGCAGAAGCACGTTTACATCCTAGCCCCATTGAAGAACCATAGAAATGCCCTTTAGAAAAATCACTCCGTCTGCTTATAGACTCAGTCAGGAATGGCCTAGCCTGGAATCCCCTGCACCATTCTGCAGCTTTCCAGCTGCGTAACACCACTGCAAAAGGAACTTTCTCCTACCTGCTTTCCTTTGAAGCAGAAACACGTTTACATCCTAGCCCCATTGAAGAACCATAGAAATTCGGTTTACAAAAAGCACTCCTTCTACTTATAGGCCCAGCCACATATGGCCTAGCCTGGAATGCCCTGCATCATTCTGTAGCTTTCCAACTCCCTCACACACTGGCAAAAGAAACTTTCTCCTAGCTGCTTTCCTTTGAAGCAGAAACACGTTTACATCCTAGCCCCATTGAAGAACCATAGAAATGCCCTTTAGAAAAAGCACTCCTTCTGCTTAGAGACCCAGTCAGGAATGACCTAGCCTAGAATCCCCTGCACCATTCTGCAGCTTTCCAGATGCACAACACACTGGCAAAAGAAACTTTCTCCTAGCTGCTTTCCTTTGAAGCAGAAACACGTTTACATCCTCGCCCCATTGAAGAACCATAAAAATTCGCTTTACAAAAAGCACTCCTTCTGCTTATAGACCCAGTAAGGCATGACCTAGCCTGGAATCCCCTACACCATTCTGTAGCTTTCCAGCTGTGTCACACACTGGCAAAAGAAACTCTCTCCTAGCTGCTTTCCTTTGAAGCAGAAACATGTTTACATCCTAGCCCCATTGAAGAACCAAAGAAATGGCCTTTAGAAAAAGCACTCATTCTGCTTATAGACCCAGCCAGGAATGGCCTAGCCTGGAATCCCCTGCACCATTCTGTAGCTTTCCAGCTCCCTCACACGCTGGTAAAAGAAACTTTCTCCTACCTGCTTTCCTTTGAAGCAGAAACACGTTTACATCCTATCCCTATCGAAGCACCATAGAAATTCGCTTTACAAAAAGCACTCCTTCTGCTTATAGACCCAGTCAGGCATGACCTAGCCTGGAATCCCCTACACCATTCTGCAGCTTTCCAGCTCCCTTACACACTGACAAAAGAAACTCTCTCCTAGCTGCTTTCCTTTGAAGCAGAAACACGTTTACATCCTAGCCCCTTTGAAGAACCATTGAAATGCCCTTTAGAAAAAGCACTCCTTCTGTTTATAGACCCAGCCAGGAATGGCCTATCCTGGAATCCCCTGCATCATTCTGTAGCTTTCCAGCTCCCTCACACACTGGCAAAAGAAACTTTCTCCTAGCTGCTTTCCTTTGAAGCAGAAACACGTTTACATCCTAGCCCCATTGAAGAACCAGAGAAATTCGGTTTACAAAAAGCACTCCTTCTGCTTATACACCCAGCCAGGAATGGCCTAGCCTGGAATCCCCTGCATCATTCTGTAGCTTTCCAGCTCCCTCACACACTGGCAAAAGAAACTTTCTCCTAGCTGCTTTCCTTTGAAGCAGAAACACGTTTACATCCTAGCCCCATTGAAGAACCAAAGAAATGCCCTTTAGAAAAAGCACTCCTTCTGCTTAGAGAGCCAGCCAGGAATGGCCTAGCCTGGAATCCCCTGCACCATTCTGCAGCTTTCCAGATGCACAACACACTGGCAAAAGAAACTTTCTCCTAGCTGCTTTCCTTTGAAGCAGAAACACGTTTACATCCTAGCCCCATTGAAGAACCAGAGAAATTCGATTTACAAAAAGCACTCCTTCTGCTTATAGACCCAGCCAGGAATGGCCTAGCCTGGAATCCCCTGCATCATTCTGTAGCTTTCCAGCTCCCTCACACACTGGCAAAAGAAACTCTCTCCTAGCTGCTTTCCTTTGAAGCAGAAACACGTTTACATCCTAGCCCCATTGAAGAACCATAGAAATTCGCTTTACAAAAAGCACTACTTCTGCGTGCAGACCCAGCCAGGAATGGCCTAGCCTGGAATCCTCTGCCCCATCTGCAGCTTTCCAGCTCCCTCACACACTGGCAAAAGAAACTTTCTCCTAGCTGCTTTCCTTTGAAGCAGAAACACGTTTACATCCTAGCCCCATTGAAGAACCAGAGAAATTCGGTTTACAAAAAGCACTCCTTCTGCTTATAGACCCAGCCAGGAATGGCCTAGCCTGGAATCCCCTGCATCATTCTGTAGTTTTCCAGCTCCCTCACACACTGGCAAAAGAAACTTTCTCCTAGCTGCTTTCCTTTGAAGCAGAAACACGTTTACATCCTAGCCCCATTGAAGAACCATAGAAATGCCCTTTAGAAAAAGCATTCCTTCTGCTTATAGACCCAGCCAGGAATGGCCTAGCCTGGAATCCCCTGCATCATTCTGTAGCTTTCCAGCTCCCTCACACACTGGCAAAAGAAACTTTCTCCTACCTGCTTTCCTTTGAAGCAGAAACACGTTTACATCCTATCCCTATTGAAGAACCATAGAAATTCGCTTTACAAAAAGCACTCCTTCTGCTTATAGACCCAGTCAGGAATGACCTAGCCTGGAATCCCCTACACCATTCTGCAGCTTTCCAGCTGTGTCACACACTGGCAAAAGAAACTCTCTCCTAGCTGCTTTCCTTTGAAGCAGAAATACGTTTACATCCTAGCCCCATTGAAGAACCATAGAAATTCGCTTTACAAAAAGCACTCCTTCTGCGTGCAGACCCAGCCAGGAATGGCCTAGCCTGGAATGCTCTGCCCCATCTGCAGCTTTCCAGCTCCCTCACACACTGGCAAAAGAAACTTTCTCCTAGCTGCTTTCCTTTGAAGCAGAAACACATTTACATCCTAGCCCGTTTGAAGAACCATAGAAATGCCCTTTAGAAAAAGCACTCCTTCTGTTTATAGACCCAGCCAGGAATGGCCTATCCTGGAATCCCCTGCATCATTCTGTAGCTTTCCAGCTCCCTCACACACTGGCAAAAGAAACTTTCTCCTAGCTGCTTTCCTTTGTAGCAGAAACACGTTTACATCCTAGCCCCATTGAAGAACCAGAGAAATTCGGTTTCCAGAAAGCACTCCTTCTGCTTATAGACCCAGCCAGGAATGGCCTAGCCTGGAATCCCCTGCATCATTCTGCAGCTTTCCAGCTCCCTCACACACTGGCAAAAGAAACTTTCTCCTAGCTGCTTTCCTTTGAAGCAGAAACATGTTTACATCCTAGCCCCATTGAAGAACCATAGAAATGCCCTTTAGAAAAAGCACTCCTTCTGCTTATAGACCCAGCCAGGAATGGCCTAGCCTGGAATCCCCTGCATCATTCTGTAGCTTTCCAGCTCCCTCACACACTGGCAAAAGAAACTTTCTCCTAGCTGCTTTCCTTTGAAGCAGAAACACGTTTACATCCTAGCCCCACTGAAGAACCATAGAAATTCGGTTTACAAAAAGCACTCCTTCTGCGTGTAGAACCAGTCAGGAATGACCTAGCCTGGAATCCCCTGCACCATTCTGCAGCTTTCCAGCTGCGTAACACGCTGGCAAAAGAAACTTTCTCCTACCTGCTTTCCTTTGAAGCAGAAACACGTTTACATCCTATCCCTATTGAAGAACCATAGAAATTCGCTTTACAAAAAGCACTCCTTCTGCTCATAGACCCAGTCAGGAATGACCTAGCCTGGAATCCCCTACACCATTCTGCAGCTTTCCAGCTGTGTCACACACTGGCAAAAGAAACTTTCTCCTAGCTGCTTTCCTTTGAAGCAGAAACACGTTTACATCCTAGCCCCATTGAAGAAACATAGAAATGCCCTTTAGAAAAAGCACTCCTTCTGCTTATAGACCCAGCCAGGAATGGCCTAGCCTGGAATCCCCTGCACCATTCAGTAGCTTTCCAGCTCCCTCACACACTGGCAAAAGAAACTTTCTCCTAGCTGCTTTCCTTTGAAGCAGAAACACGTTTACATCCTGGCCCCATTGAAGAACCATAGAAATGCCGTTTTGAAAAAGCACTCATTCTGCGTGTAGACCCAGCCAGGAATGGCCTACGCTGGAATCCTCTGCACCATTCTGCAGCTTTCCAGATGCATAACACACTGGCAAAAGAAACTTTCTCCTAGCTGCTTTCCTTTCAAGCAGAAATACGTTTACATCCTAGCCCCATTGAAGAACCAGAGAAATGCCCTTTAGAAAAAGCACTCCTTCTGCGTGTAGACCCAGCCAGGAATGGCCTAGCCTGGAATCCCCTACACCATTCTGCAGCTTTCCAGCTGCGTCACACACTGGCAAAAGAAACTTTCTCCTAGCTGCTTTCCTTTGAAGCAGAAACACGTTTACATCCTATCCCTATTGAAGAACCATAGAAATTCGCTTTTCAAAAAGCACTCCTTTTGCTTATAGACCCAGTCAGGAATGGCCTAGCCTGGAATCCCCTACACCATTCTGCAGCTTTCCAGCTGCGTCACACACTGGCAAAAGAAACTTTCTCCTAGCTGCTTTCCTTTGAAGCAGAAACACATTTTACATCCTAGCCCCATTGAAGAACCATAGGAATGCCGTTTAGAAAAAGCACTCATTCTGCTTATAGACCCAGTCAGGAATGGCCTAGCCTGGAATCCCCTGCACCATTCTGCAGCTTTCCAGCTCCCTCACACACTGGCAAAAGAAACTTTCTCCTAGCTGCTTTCCTTTCAAGCAGAAGCACGTTTACATCCTAGCCCCATTGAAGAACCATAGAAATGCCCTTTAGAAAAAGCACTCCGTCTGCTTATAGACTCAGTCAGGAATGGCCTAGCTGGAATCCCCTGCACCATTCTGCAGCTTTCCAGCTGCGTAACACACTGGCAAAAGAAACTTTCTCCTACCTGCTTTCCTTTGAAGCAGAAACACGTTTACATCCTAGCCCCATTGAAGAACCATAGAAATTCGCTTTACAAAAAGCACTCCTTCTGCTTATAGACCCAGTCAGGCATGACCTAGCCTGGAATCCCCTACACCATTCTGTAGCTTTCCAGCTGCGTCACACACTGGCAAAAGAAACTCTCTCCTAGCTGCTTTCCTTTGAAGCAGAAACATGTTTACATCCTAGCCCCATTGAAGAACCATAGAAATGCCCTTTAGAAAAAGCACTCCTTCTGCTTATAGACCCAGCCAGGAATGACCTAGCCTGGAATCCCCTGCAGCATTCTGCAGCTTTCCAGCTCCCTTACACACTGACAAAAGAAACTTTCTCCTAGCTGCTTTCCTTTGAAGCAGAAACACGTTTACAACCTAGCCCCATTGAAGATCTAGAGAAATGCGCTTTAGAAAAGCACTCCTTCTGCGTGTAGACCCAGTCAGGAATGACCTAGCCTGGAATCCCCTGCACCATTCTGCAGCTTTCCAGCTGCGTCACACACTGGCAAAAGAAACTTTCTCCTAGCTGCTTTCCTTTCAAGCAGAAACACGTTTACATCCTAGCCCCATTGAAGAACCATAGAAATGCCCTTTAGTAAAAGCAATCCGTCTGCTTATAGACCCAGTCAGGAATGGCCTAGCCTGGAATCCCCTGCACCATTCTGCAGCTTTCCAGCTCCCTCACACACTGGCAAAAGAAACTCTCTCCTAGCTGCTTTCCTTTGAAGCAGAAACACGTTTACATCCTAGCCCCATTGAAGAACCATAGAAATTCGGTTTACAAAAAGCACTCCTTCTGCTTATAGGCCCAGCCAGGTATGGCCTAGCCTGGAATGCCCTGCGTCATTCTGTAGCTTTCCAGCTCCCTCACACACTGGCAAAAGAAACTTTCTCCTAGCTGCTTTCCTTTCAAGCAGAAACACGTTTACATCCTAGCCCCATTGAAGAACCATAGAAATTCGCTTTACAAAAAGCACTCCTTCTGCTTAGAGACCCAGTCAGGAATGGCCTAGCCTGGAATCCTCTGCACCATTCTGCAGCTTTCCAGCTCCCTCACACACTGGCAAAAGAAACTTTCTCCTAGCTGCTTTCCTTTCAAGCAGAAACACGTTTACATCCTAGCCCCATTGAAGAACCATAGAAATTCGCTTTACAAAAAGCACTCATTCTGCTTAGAGACCCAGCCAGGAATGGCCTAGCCTGGAATCCCCTGCACCATTCTGCAGCTTTCCAGCTGCGTAACACACTGGCAAAAGAAACTTTCTCCTACCTGCTTTCCTTTGAAGCAGAAACACGTTTACGTCCTATCCCTATTGAAGCACCATAGAAATTCGCTTTACAAAAAGCACTCCTTCTGCTTATAGACCCAGTCAGGCATGACCTAGCCTGGAATCCCCTACACCATTCTGCATCTTTCCAACTGTGTCACACACTGGCAAAAGAAACTCTCTCCTAGCTGCTTTCCTTTGAAGCAGAAACACGTTTACATCCTAGCCCCATTGAAGAACCAGAGAAATGCCCTTTAGAAAAAGCACTCATTCTGCTTATAGACCCAGCCAGGAATGGCCTAGCCTGGAATCCCCTGCACCATTCTGCAGCTTTCCAGCTCCCTTACACACTGACAAAAGAAACTTTCTCCTAGCTGCTTTCCTTTGAAGCAGAAACACGTTTACATCCTAGCCCCATTGAAGAACTAGAGAAATGCCCTTTAGAAAAGCACTCCTTCTGCGTGTAGACCCAGTCAGGAATGACCTAGCCTGGAATCCACTGCACCATTCTGCAGCTTTCCAGCTGTGTCACACACTGGCAAAAGAAACTTTCTCCTAGCTGCTTTCCTTTGAAGCAGAAACACGTTTACATCCTAGTCCCATTGAAGAACCATAGAAATGCCCTTTAGAAAAAGCATTCCTTCTGCTTATAGACCCAGTCAGGAATGGCCTAGCCTGGAATCCCCCACACCATTCTGCAGCTTTCCAGCTCCCTCACACACTGGCAAAAGAAACTTTCTCCTACCTGCTTTCCTTTGAAGCAGAAACACGTTTACATCCTATCCCTATTGAAGAACCATAGAAATTCGCTTTACAAAAAGCACTCCTTCTGCTTATAGACCCAGTCAGGAATGACCTAGCCTGGAATCCCCTACACCATTCTGCAGCTTTCCAGCTGCGTCACACACTGGCAAAAGAAACTCTCTCCTAGCTGCTTTCCTTTGAAGCAGAAACACGTTTACATCCTAGCCCCATTGAAGAACCAGAGAAATTCGCTTTACAAAAAGCACTCCTTCTGCGTGTAGACCCAGCCAGGAATGGCCTAGCCTGGAATCCTCTGCACCATTCTGCAGCTTTCCAGCTCCCTCACACACTGGCAAAAGAAACTTTCTCCTAGCTGCTTTCCTTTGAAGCAGAAACACGTTTACATCCTAGCCCGTTTGAAGAACCATAGAAATGCCCTTTAGAAAAAGCAATCCTTCTGCTTATAGACCCAGACAGGAATGACCTAGCCTGGAATCCCCTACACCATTCTGCAGCTTTCCAGCTGCGTCACACACTGGCAAAAGAAACTTTCTCCTAGCTGCTTTCCTTTGAAGCAGACACACGTTTACATCCTATCCCTATTGAAGAACCATAGAAATTTGGTTTACAAAAAGCACTCCTTCTGCTTATAGACCCAGTGAGGAATGACCTAGCCTGGAATCCCCTGCACCATTCTGTAGCTTTCCAGCTGCGTCACACACTGGCAAAAGAAACTTTCTCCTAGCTGCTTTCCTTTCAAGCAGAAACACGTTTACATCCTAGCCCCACTGAAGAACCATAGAAATTCGGTTTACAAAAAGCACTCCTTCTGCTTATAGACCCAGTCAGGAATGACCTAGCCTGGAATCCCCTGCACCATTCTGTAGCTTTCCAGCTCCCTCACACACTGGCAAAAGAAACTTTCTCCTAGCTGCTTTCCTTTGAAGCAGAAACACATTTTACATCCTAGCCCCATTGAAGAACCATAGAAATGCCGTTTACAAAAAGCAATCATTCTGCTTATAGACCCAGCCAGGAATGGCCTATCCAGGAATCTCCTGTACCATTCTGTAGCTTTCCATCTCCCTCACACACTGGCAAAAGAAACTTTCTCCTACCTGCTTTCCTTTGAAGCAGAAACACGTTTACATCCTAGCCCCATTGAAGAACCAGAGAAATGCCGTTTAGAAAAAGCACTCCTTCTGCTTATAGACCCAGCCAGGAATGGCCTAGCCTGGAATCCCCTTCACCATTCTGCAGCTTTCCAGCTGCGTAACACACTGGCAAAAGAAACTTTCTCCTAGCTGCTTTCCTTTGAAGCAGAAACACGTTTACATCCTAGCCCCATTGAAGAACCATAGAAATTCGGTTTAGAAAAAGCACTCCTTCTGCGTGTAGACCCAGTCAGGAATGACCTAGCCTGGAATCCCCTGCACCATTCTGCAGCTTTCCAGCTGCGTAACACACTGGCAAAAGAAACTTTCTCCTAGCTGCTTTCCTTTGAAGCAGAAACACGTTTACATCCTAGCCCCATTGAAGAACCATAGAAATTCGCTTTACAAAAAGCACTCCTTCTGCTTATAGACCCAGCCAGGAATGGCCTAGCCTGGAATCCCCTGCACCATTCTGCAGCTTTCCAGCTGCCTCACACACTGGCAAAAGAAACTTTCTCCTAGCTGCTTTCCTTTGAAGCAGAAACACGTTTACATCCTAGCCCCATTGAAGAACCATAGAAATGCCGTTTTGAAAAAGCACTCATTCTGCTTCTGTACCCAGCCAGGAATGGCCTAGCCTGGAATCCCCTGCACCATTCAGTAGCTTTCCAGCTCCCTCACACACTGGCAAAAGAAACTTTCTCCTAGCTGCTTTCCTTTGAAGCAGAAACACGTTTACATCCTAGCCCCATTGAAGAACCATAGAAATGCCGTTTAGAAAAAGCACTCCTTCTGCGTGTAGACCCAGCCAGGAATGGCCTACGCTGGAATCCTCTGCACCATTCTGCAGCTTTCCAGCTCCCTCATACACTGGCAAAAGAAACTTTCTCCTAGCTGCTTTCCTTTGAAGCAGAAACACGTTTACATCCTAGCCCCATTGAAGAACCATAGAAATGCCCTTTAGAAAAAGCACTCCTTCTGCGTATAGACCCAGTCAGGAATGACCTAGCCTGGAATCCCCTGCACCATTCTGCAGCTTTCCAGATGCATAACACACTGGCAAAAGAAACTTTCTCCTAGCTGCTTTCCTTTCAAGCAGAAATACGTTTACATCCTAGCCCCATTGAAGAACCAGAGAAATGCCCTTTAGAAAAAGCACTCCTTCTGCGTGTAGACCCAGCCAGGAATGGCCTAGCCTGGAATCCCCTACACCATTCTGCAGCTTTCCAGCTGCGTCACACACTGGCAAAAGAAACTTTCTCCTAGCTGCTTTCCTTTGAAGCAGAAACACGTTTACATCCTAGCCCCATTGAAGAACCAGAGAAATGCCCTTTAGAAAAAGCACTCCTTCTGCGTGTAGACCCAGTCAGGAATGACCTAGCCTGGAATCCCCTGCACCATTCTGTAGCTTTCCAGCTGCATAACACCCTGGCAAAAGAAACTTTCTCCTAGCTGCTTTCCTTTGGCGCAGAAACACGTTTACATCCTATCCCTATTGAAGAACCATAGAAATTCGCTTTACAAAAAGCACTCCTTTTGCTTATAGACCCAGTCAGGAATGACCTAGCCTGGAATCCCCTGCACCATTCTGCAGCTTTCCAGCTGCGTCACACACTGGCAAAAGAAACTTTCTCCTACCTGCTTTCCTTTGAAGCAGAAACACGTTTACATCCTAGCCCCATTGAAGAACCATAGAAATTCAGTTTACAAAAAGCACTCCTTCTGCTTATAGGCCCAGTCAGGTATGGCCTAGCCTGGAATGCCCTGCATCATTCTGTAGCTTTCCAGCTCCCTCACACACTGGCAAAAGAAACTTTCTCCTAGCTGCTTTCCTTTGAAGCAGAAACACGTTTACATCCTAGCCCCCATTGAAGAACCATAGAAATGCCGTTTAGAAAAAGCACTCCTTCTGCTTAGAGACCCAGTCAGGAATGACCTAGCCTAGAATCCCCTGCACCATTCTGCAGCTTTCCAGATGCACAACACACTGGCAAAAGAAACTTTCTCCTAGCTGCTTTCCTTTGAAGCAGAAACACGTTTACATCCTAGCCCCATTGAAGAACCAGAGAAATGCCCTTTAGAAAAAGCACTCCTTCGGCGTGTAGACCCAGCCAGGAATGGCCTAGCCTGGAATCCCCTACACCATTCTGCAGCTTTCCAGCTGCGTCACACACTGGCAAAAGAAACTTTCTCCTAGCTGCTTTCCTTTGAAGCAGAAACACGTTTACATCCTAGCCCCATTGAAGAACCATAGGAATGCCGTTTAGAAAAAGCTCTCATTCTGCTTATAGACCCAGCCAGGAATGGCCTAGCCTGGAATCCCCTGCACCATTCTGCAGCTTTCCAGCTCCCTCACACACTGGCAAAAGAAACTTTCTCCTAGCTGCTTTCCTTTCAAGCAGAAGCACGTTTACATCCTAGCCCCATTGAAGAACCATAGAAATGCCCTTTAGAAAAAGCACTCCGTCTGCTTATAGAC